>NC_081152.1:23186014-23486014 GCF_958295425.1 Solea solea | reverse complement strand
TTGTGTCTTTTTGTCTTGTTAAGGGCTGTGTTGAGGTGTTGGTGCAGTGGCAACCTTGCTCTGGATGGTATGTATGTTATCTGAAGTATAGTGTACTGATGGTGATTGGGTTAGGGGGAACTAACAAAATATAAACATTTTTATCAACTTCAGTTTGATTACAAAGTCTTATCGTCAAGCATTCCCCAAAGATGTCACATACTTTGGGCAGTGTAGTGTATTGGATTTAAAGTAAAATAGAAAATGCCCTATTCCAAATCCAATTGGTCCCGATGGCATAGCCATCAGTGTGTGAGTGTGGATGAATGGATATTCTGATAGATGGTAGCCTCAGGCACTGTGAATGGGGCAAATGGGCACTTGCTTTGCAAAGCACCTTGCGTGGTCACCAAGACTCAAAAAGAGTTTTGGCCTATATACTGTATATCTCTGATGATTGAAAGCAAATTTTCAGTTCATATCAAAGTATGTTTACATTAAATCAGATAAACAGTGTAGTCCTTTTTACATAATAACATCTCAAAACGCCATTAAAACTTCAGATCCAGGCTTGGATCTTATATAAATATTTCTTGGCATCAATGTCACAATAACATCAAAGTAATGGGAACATTAATCATTAGCTCAAAATAAACATTTAACTTATATTAGTAGCTTTGCAATACATGTCTTTTACTATATAAATACATTGCAATGCACCTTTATCACACTTTAGCAACTTCGTGAGTTACCCAGTTACATCTTTAACTGGGGCTTAAACTGAACTTTTGTAATGCCTGGGTATTTTGATGATAATAACATGGAATGCATACATAGCTAATGACTCCATATCTCAAAGTAGTGCAATGTCAGCATGGTACATATTTCAGATGTTTCAATGTGAAAGTAATACTTTTTGCCATCTCTCTGTCTGTCTTGCAGTGGAGCAAAGTGGAAAAACTCCTGGGAGGCCAAAGACAACCTTCAAACTTGACCAAAATTGTGTTTTCACCAAAGTTGTCACCAGTTGGTTTAGCTAAATTGTTTCCAGTCTAGGGAAGGTGTAAAAATTGTATTAAGTAATGCCAAATATATTGTTTTACTCTCCAACACTGTTTGTCATTGTGTTATTGTTGTTGATGCATTTCATTTCATTCATGCATTCCATTAAATACAACTGGTCCGCAAGTATCATCACAAAGACCCCCACATATCACCACATCACCCCTATCCTCCAGCACCTCCACTGGCTCCCTGTGAAACACCGTATCAACTACAAACTCCTCCTGTACACATACATGACCATCCATAACCTCGCTCCTCTCTACCTGTCTGACCTCCTGCATGTCATCATCCCACTTATTCCCTCAGATTCTCCTCCTCCATCCACCTCGCTGTGACCCCTGCCCGCCTCAGCACTATGGAGGTCAGAGCCTTCAGTCGCTCTGCTCCCCAGCTCTGGAACACCCTACCATCTCACCTACGTAACTGTGACTCTCTCCCCATCTTCAAATCAAGACTAAAAACTCACTTGTTCCAGACTGCTTACTCCCTCTAACCTCCCTGCCTTTATCATCCCTTTTCCTATTCCATTGTGTTGATTTCATGTGTTTCTTATACCTTAGTTGTGTGATTTTGATTTATTCTGTTTGTAAAGTGTCCTTGAGTGACCTGAAAGGCGCGTTTAAATTAAATTAAATTAAATGTATTATTATTATTATTATCATTATTATTATTTCATGTACTTCTGACAAGCATCAGCTCTAGGGCTGGCATATAAATCTAAATATTGATAGTATCAATACAAAGGGAAGTATTGGTGTTGGATCGATACTACCATGATGAGATACTTTTGTTGCAGTTTCTTGTCTATACGTCTAAATTACTCGAGTTCATGCTCTGGAGAGCAGAGAGTCACTGAGTCAGAGCACTGGGAGCAGTCCACGATGGCGGTGAGAAAGTGAAGTCAAAGAAGGAGAAGTAAATGATTTTATGTGACTGGTCTATGAAGTACAGTTCCTCAATGTTCACATCTGGATAGATATTTAATAAAATCTTTTGAAGTAACATGTACTAGTTGCTGTCTGTGTTCCTTCTTATACATAAACAAAATATCGACCTTGAAACCTTGATTTCAGACTTCATACACTGAGCCTCCAAATGGCTCTTTGAGTCTTAGCCTGGGCAAGGCTGTGACCATGAAATGTGAAAATCAAATAATTGTTGTAGGACTAAATGAAATACATAAATCGAAAGGTCTTGACCTGGGGAGTAACAAAAGTCAGTATGAAACTTGTAAATGTCTCCTGCTTTGAAATGTTGACCTTCGAACACTGATAAGTCAAAACCCTATTTATATAGAACATTATGTTTATAATGGGGAGAAAATTGGCGCAAACAGGTCCAAAATGAGAAGTATGATTGTGCATAGATCAGTCATCAATATCTTAAACACATTTGGCCAGTAAATACCTGTGAAAACATGTTTTTCTAATTTTATCCAAGTTGGCCCTGAAAAGGGTGTTATAAACTACATCTGAAAGGGGCTGGCTTGGGGCAAGGATGAAAATTCAACTTTGTCGTAGGACAACAGTGAATATGTCATTGGAAAGGTCTCGATCTATGGAGTAACATATATCAGAACAAAAACTGTGTGATGTTCCTGCTCCTCAGGAGTGACCTTTGAACCTTGAAAATGAGACACTTATGAAGGCTTACAGGACAGGAACAAAATGAGTTACAAACATGGGGTCAACAGTTTTGGAAAGCTCTTGACCTCTGCTAGCATAACCGATGGTAATTCAACAGGGGGCGCCACTGTGTAGGGTCAAAACCCGGAAAAAACACAATTTAACCATCTAAATAATAATGAATCTCAACTTTGACCAAAAATATGTGTTCTCCACCCTCAAAAAGGTCTGGAGAGCCTCCAAGAGTCCTTTAACTCTTGTCACATAATAGGGAAAACACTTTAGAACTACAAAACTTACAGTGCGCCACAAGTCTCCATATTGCGATCCTGTACAAATTGTAGTTCTTCAAGCATACTTCCGGGTTAGGATTAGGTAGGGTTTAGAAATGATCTATACACTCATTTTTAAACATAGAAAGTCAAACCATATCATATATGTTTGTATTTTAAGAAATGTGTTGATATAAAAACATAAAGATAAACATTTAATAGCGCTATTTTAGCACTTATTCCCGTCGCTCTGTTTCACCGACTAAAGGGGGTGTGTTCAAAGGCAGAACTGATTCCGCAACGTTTGAAAACAGAACTTCTGGGGATCGTACTTGGATCTACTTTTGTTGTTGTGGAGTAACAACAAATGTAGTTTAAAGTTTGTTCAGATATAATGTGGCTTCCTACCTAGACTCCCCATACAAGTCAATCCATCAGATTGATTAATAATAAACGTTTATTAACTAAACGTTGCCGCTTGTGAACATACTGCAAGGACGCAATGAGACAACAGAAGTAACGGAGGCGCCTGTCCCCATTCTTCTCCATGTAGTTTGGATCGATTTCGTGGCCAATTCGCCTGTACAATATGGCGCTTATGAGCATAATTTTCCTTTGTAATGTGCAAATAACTCAAACTTGTGACGTTTTTAAATTAAACAGGTAGACAAGACACAGTCAATATGGATTAAACTGATTTTTTATTCCAGATGTCACATTTTGTTTACACATTTCAGCATAGGAAATACAATAATTTTGAACCTCTCCTCCAGACAAATTCAAGGATGACAGCATAAACCATATATGTCCAGGTGTGTTCATATCAGGGGCGTCAGGAGTGGCAGAGAAGTATGTTAGACTGGTGCAGGACATGTATGCCAACTGTGAGACAGCAGTGAGGTGTGCTGTAGGTGTGACAGAGAAGTTCAAGGTGGAGGTGGGACTACATCAGGGTTCGGCTCTGAGTCCCTTCTTGTTTGCGGTGGTGATGGACAGACTGACAGATGAGGTTAGACAGGAATATCCATGGACTATGATGTTTGCAGATGACATTGTGATCTGTGGTGAGAGCAGAGACCAGGTGGAGGAAAAGCTCGAGAGGTGGAGATATGCTCTAGAAAGGAGAGGAATGAAGGTTAGTCGCAGCAAGACAGAACAGGGTCAACAGTCCAGAGCAGTGGAGATTGTGGAAAAGAGGTGAAGAAACGTGTTCAAGCTGGTTGGAATGGGTGGAGAAAAGTGTCAGGGGTAATGTGTGATAAAAGAGTATCAGCCAGAGTGAAAGGAAAGATATACACAACCTACTTGGGGGGGCACTCTTGCCCACCCCCTACGCCCCCCCCCCACCGCAGATGATACATCTAAACACACACATCTAGGGCACCGGGGGGTGTGTGGCTGAGCTGATGGGGGGTCGGGGGGTGGGACCATCACATGATGGGGCCGCTCTCCGTTCCCCCGATGATCTGCCACTCTTCCCCTAATTTTATCGCATGTTAGACATTAGGGCCTGGTGGGCGAGAGACACGTCGACGGCTCCACTGTCTGCCAACAGCAGGACGCCCGTGCCACATTTCCCTCCGCCATTTTAACTACACCCCAGATACCAACATACATCGTATCACACACCACACACACGCACACACCTCCAAATCACTCACCGGTGGGCTGGGGTGGGGGGGGTGGTCGTGGGTGCACTCCTGAGCGCTCGATTCCTGCTCACCCCCTGGCCGTGTTGGGACTGGCGGTCTGGGTGAGGGCAGCAGTGGTGGCCATGAGGCGTCGCTGGACGTGGGGGATCGGATCCCCTGCGCTCGGTCTGGGGGGTGTCCGGGAGGCATGGTTGTGGCTCATCATGACGCACCTCCCTGAAGGTGCTGTGGTGGGCGGCAGTCTGCCTACCCGGCGGGGGTCGTCGGCGGGCGCAGATGCTCCTGGATGTTGGGGGACCCCTCTCCGGGGCACCGCGGGGTTGGGAGCGGCGGGTCCTTGGACCACTGGCCCTGCCTCTACCTGGGGGGTCTGGACCGGCTCGGGAGTCTGCCTCTCTTCCGTCTCTGGGGGCCCCCTTGGCTGGTGGCCCTACGTGGGCCTCCGCCTGTCCCTCCCTGGGCTGGGGGGCGTGCGGTCGGCTTCTGGGGGGCGGTGGGGGTGGCAGTGGTGGGTATCTGACCGTGCCTCCCTGGTGGGCGGTCCGGGGGGGCTCTGCTCCCCCCGGTGGTGGGCTGGCCCTGCCCTTGGGCGCTGGCGGGCTCTGGGTGCGGGGACCCTGGGCCTCTGCGGCCTGCCTGGGTGTGGGGTGGTTCGGCATCTGTCCGTGGTCTTGTCGCCGTCGGCCCCCTCGGGTCGACCTTGGGTGGGGGGGGCTTTCCCCCCGCATTCCTCCGACTGGCCCCCTGCGGGATGGATGCGTTGCTATCCTGGGGGTGGTGGCTGTGGGCCTCTCCTGCCCTGTATGGCTACTGGGCGCCTTAGGCGCCTGGATGATTTTCGGCCCGTCGCTGGGGACGGGCCGGACATTGGCACGGTCACCCACCCAGATTCCAATCACACCTAATGACAACCCCTGCACATATACACTGATATGCACGATCACACACACACACACACACACACACACACACGCACACATACACTAACACGCTAAGATAAATTAAATTTAACTGATATAACTGTTGTAAGCCCGGACATACTCTCTTGATGTGGTCGTTAACAATTACTATATAAACTGTATCTGAAAGTATGTTCTGTATACGCTAAATAATTTCAACTGTTTAATGTTATTAACCTGTTACTAACACACTAATGTCACCCTTAAGTTGTCTAGGTTCTGTCTTATCAGGTATGTTCTGTCTACTTTATATAATTTCAATTTAATGGTACTAACCCATGTATTATACTGTTGTCCACCTTGCTCTCTCTCTCTCTCTCTCACTCTCTCTCCCTCTCGATCTCTTTCTCTCTTCTTTTTTCTCCCTCTCTCTCTCGCTCTCTCTCTCTCTCTCACTCCCCCTCCCTTCCTCCTCCCCGCTCACTCCCCATCCCCTTGTCAGTCCACTCCCTGTCCCCCTGTCCGGTCCGGCTGCCCGCAACACATAATCATAAAACAAATAAATAAAAATACTGCAGTTCCGAGTATCCCAGACTCGTCCTGCACATATCAAATCTGTCCGACACCAAAAGGCATGCAGTCAATCATATTACATGTCCTGGGTACTGGACAGGCCAGGTTTAAAAAAAAAAGAAAAAAAAGAAAGGAAAGATATACAAGACAGTGGTGAGACCAGCGATGGTTTGGTCATGTACAGAGGAGGGATAGTGAGTATATTGGTAGAAGGGTGCTGGGGTTGGAACTGCCAGGCAGGAGGTCTAGAGGAAGACCAAAGAGAAGGTTTTATGGATGCAGTGAAAGAGGACATGAAGTTAGTTGGTGTGAGAGAGATGGACACAGAGAACAGGGTGAGATGGAGGAGGTTGATTCGCTGTGGCGACCCCTGAAGGGAGCAGCCGAAAGGAAAAGAATAAGTGTTCATATCAGGGGCGAACTGGCCATCGGGAGTACCAGGAGATTTCCCGCTGAGCCGGTAAGTCAGTGGTCCGGTTCTTTCGGCGCAGTTGTTTATGTGTCGCATCCACCGCAGTATTCCCCATCCATACATTCATTTACTTGTGGCGGCTGATAGCCGAATCCCCCCCCCCCACCGCTTTTCTGTGTGTGCAATAAATAAATGCAGCCGAACTACATCTCTCCCTCTCCATCTGAAAGTTCTGAACTGCTGTCGTCCTCTTCACAGTCCTCCATGTCTTCATCCAGCATGTCAAAGGAACCGGGGTCTGTGTCTACAAGGACATAGGTGCTGGTGACTGCACTCAGTTTCTTTTTTAGAGCATCTTTCTTCTGTAAAAGACAGCAGTGCAGTCCTCTGTATCCGGCCTCTGTCATATCCGTAGGAGTAGCTAGAGTGAAAATTGAAGAAGAATGGAATTTAAAATTAGGCAAACAAGTTGGAAACATGTAATGCAGTTTGAATGCCAAACTCTGACGCTGTGTTTTTGTGTAAAAAACAAACAGCAAGCTGGACTTATTAGAAGGGCTTTCAGATTTGATAAAAAAAAAAAAGTCAGTCACTGGGAATGCTCATCTTTAACAAATAGAATATTTGTATAACATACTATGATTTTTGATGTTTTCCTCAGTGTGATGAAGGAGGTTGCCTAGTTTGTCAATTGCCTTTCTCAGGCACTGATGATGCTGGATCATCTCCTTCACAATAAGCGGTTTCTCCTCTTCCATGCGCCTGACCAGCATGACCTGGTCAAAAAGTTGCCGCTTCGTACGTAGGCTCACCACTATTTTGGAAAAGAGAACAGATGTGACAGAATCAAAACTTTTGCACATGTTCCACCATAATCCTCACAGTGTTGATCATTATGTAGATCACAATTCTAGGGATATATGTCCGTAGTGGTTTGACCGAAGCATAAGTTTCAGCTCTCACACTCATTCTCACATACGAGTAGAGCAGTAAGGGCAGTTATGAAAACCTAATGATACCATCCCTAACTATTATAATGCAAATACTACATTGAAAAAGTTAAAAAAAACTGCATGCCTCTGCTCAATTCAGTATTGTTATCAGTCCAATATCAGCAAAAAAAAAAAGAGTATCGGATTGCATCGACCTGCATCTAAAATCTCCAATATAAATCAATAGAAGAATAATCTTATTTTTAAGGTTAGAATGTATGCAACCCATTGGTTATTAATAAATGGGTCAGTTTTTCTCAAACCTACTGTTGCTGACTATTGTTCTCCGTTAGAGTAATATCACTTGATCAAGCCATTTCTTACATTCCATACTACAAAAAAACAGTAATAAAAGCATGTATGATTCATGCTGATATGGTTTCGAATCAATATTGGCCAATTTGCTGCTGCTGTTATCATACTACTGCTAAGTTTTTCTATTTACTTTGCACTGTATGTTAAACCAATATAAACAGCTATTTTCTAAAGCACACAAATGCCAACACTTAACTTACCATCTCCTTGCGCTTCCCAAGGCAGAATCACTTCAGAGAGACTGGATGCTGCTTCTGTGTCAATTTTGTCTTCATTGGCAGCGACAGTGTTGTACTGGATGATCTTCTCATCGAGTTTCTTTTTATGGTCACCCAGTCTCCTCCGTTTCCGGTGTCTTGTTTGATTGCTGTCTGTTAGGTTAAAAAAGTATTATTAGTTAGAACAACAAAAAAGTATTAGTTGTTGAGTGATGCAAAACTAAATACTATTTTGTCGATAGAGATCATGCTTCTTCCTTCTGAGGGAATAGATGATCTCATCGATCTCTCTCTGGAGCTCTTCCCGACTACTATGAGCACCACGTTTCTCTTGAAAAACAGAAACAAGCAGAGCTGGAAACCAAATGTAGCCAAATGAATAACAGTACTAAAACCGACACACCTGATCATGTTACTTACCAGTGGCTGCCCACTGCTTCACATCTTCAACCCACTGTTCTGTGTCATCCAGAGTGATACCGAGGTCGTGCTGGAGACGCTGAAGATTTGCTGCTTCGATTTCTGCTCTCTGTGTAGTCTATTTATAATGTTTTCAGAAGAAAAAATACAATGTGAGAATAATTGTTATTCAATTATCTATCTGCTGTTGAAAAATGCTTAATATTTTCCAGTCTACAATTTCAAAGTATCCCTGGGAAAGATACTGAACCCCTTTTTGCTGTGTAATGTGAATGATTTCTGATGAGCAGGTGGTACAGTAGCCTCAATCACCTGTGTATGAATGCATGAATGAGGTGAATGTTGACTAGCTTTGTAAAGCATTTTGAGTGGTTGCAAACACTAGATTGCTGTGCTATATAAATGCAGTCCATTTATCATCCATTTCACCATGAAATGACAAATGTAAATGTTAAAATACAGTGTACTCTTCTTACTTTGAGAAATCGCTTTGCCAGTGTCTTATATCTAGCTGTTTACCTGCTCCACCTCCTCACCAACAGTATTTCCAGCACCACTCTGGTTTCTGCCACCCCATCTCACCTGCTCGAAAACAATACAAATACATGCACTAGCTATAAACTTCCTGTATTTACTTTATTGCCTACACCCCAAATATATCTTATTAATATGTGGAGTGAACGTTCTCACATGTTTCATAGTAGTGAATTTTAACAGGCCAGAGATTTACTTCCCTTTTAAGCATGGGTGTGCTTAGACAGCAATTAACAGCAACTCGTTAATTTCTGAGGACCTGCAAAACAACTGTCCAAAATAAGACTACGCACATGAAGCAGCTATGTGTGCTCATGAACACTAGTTAAAATAAATATATCTCTGGCCTTACAGGAACTTTGACAATGCCGTAACTTGGTTACACTTTTAGTTATTTCACTTATGTGATCAATCTTCGTCAATCTTCCACAAACTTTTAACTTGCACACTGTACCTCACATTTGCCAGCGTGAGCCTTGGCATGCATCACAGAGAGAAGGCTTCATCACTGTTAGTGGTTGGAGCTCAGGAAACTTCTCTGCCATCTTCTCCAAATATGGCCAATACCTGTAATGAGAAAGCCACTTAAGTGTTTGGGGTGCAGACAGTGATAAGGTGACAAATCGGGGAAGTCACCAGTAAAATCTCTGTGACCAACCAAAGAACAATATGTAGCAAAATGAATGCTAATGATAATAATAATAATAATAATAATAATAATAATAACAACTTACATCTGCTGAACATGGAGGTGATACAACATAAGCCATATCAACTTCCTACAGCCATAATGTCTCAAAGGTATGATTTTAGGCCTGTTGTGCCTAACTATAACAAATTAATATAGTGTACCAGTAAAAACCTCGGGTATGACTTGGCAAGGGTTAGGAGTACCTGCAAGTGAGATCCATACAAAAGAAGTTTATGTTTGCAGTGTCAGCCAGCTCCTTCTGCAGGAACAATGGGTAGGCATATATTTCACCACGGTAGTGATTTAAGCCTTGTAGCAAGATTCCATGTCTGCAAACAGCAATTTCCAGGCCCTCCTCATCCACCTTGGCCCTTGACTTCTGTGAGGTTTCTCGCCCTGCTGTAAATGTTGCTGGCCCACAGACATCATGACCTGTCCTCTGAAAGGAGACACAATCTGTTAAATGTGGCCTGGAGACAAGTAAAAAAAATAAAGAAGGGGTAGGTGGTTGGATAACACCTTACAATCGTCATTTGGCTTCTTATCACATCAACAAAGGCAGACACTTTGGCATCTTGTGCAATGAACAGGCCATCAAATAGAGATAGTTGATCTGTCCTGTTAAATTAGAAGAATTACTTTGTTTTATTACAGTATTTATGTCACCTGTGGAAATTAACCATAGAAGATATATATATATATATATATATATATATACATATATATAAAAAATGAGTCCACTGACCCTTTGGATTTCTTGAAGCGGTAGTGTTTTCTGTTACCATCTGCAGATATGGCAAGCATGTCTGGTGTGCATGCGGGGCACTTGAAGGGCTCAACCAGGCACAGATGCTCTTTCTTCCAATTGCAGAATGCAAATTCGCAATACACCCTGTGGAACGTATCACCACATGTACTGCCATCCTGAAAACAAGGACGATATTACTTTGGTTAATTGAAAACTTTGCAGTTTGGAAATCAAAATTTTAAATGACAAGAGTTCTTACCCGTCCTGTGCGATGGGCCCGATGTTCAAGCATTCGGATAAATGCTTTTTGGGATGTAGCTGGGCTGGCCAACTTCATCTGTTCAAATGATGTAAGGACATCAAATTTGAAGAGCATTTGGCAGCTTGCTGTTGCTGGCCAGTATCGGCTACTAATCAGGTCACTGATCCCTGGGGTCCACTTGCAGGAGCAATGTGGGCAACACACAGCAGGCAGACAAAGGTTGTATGGACCTGAAAACAAAAATACATATACTGTTTCACAGGTATCTGTACAAAGAGGACAAAGTGATAATAGTGAGCCATTATCGTCCTATGATGGGATACAAGCAGTAGAAGGAAAAGACAACATACCATTGATAGTAACCAAGACAGTCTGCTTTCCTGGCATGATGGTATAGTCTTGGTCTCGGCCACAGGAGCAGATTTGTGTTGGGGGAGGAATCGGCAGCAGACATACTGCAGTAATGAAAATTTCAGAAATTAATACCTGTAGTCAAATAATAAAACACTTAAAACAGTTAAAAGAAAATTTAAGACATAGCTCATATTATACCACTGTATATGTAGAGCATTTTATGGTTACATAAGAACAAAAAACAGCATTATTTGAACACACCTTGTTCAACCAGTTCATAATGACCTCTTTCATCCATCTTCACTGATGATGTGGGAGGAATGTGTTTGTAAAAATTATCAATCATGACTTCTCTGTCATGAAATACAAGTTTTTTGTGGACCATTGAGTCACATCCTGCGCAGAGAAACTGAGCTCCTGAAGGAACACAGTCCAAGCACCTGACCACGGCATTCACGGTTTTGCACTGATGACAGCAATGCTGGGGCACGCTTTCTGCAGCAAGCATACAATTCAAGAGCTCTGGTCCACACAGACATGCTGGTTGTCCCCTCCACCTCCACTGATGCAGGGACGGTGACCGAACTCAGCAGGTCCCTCAGTGTTTGCAGATGTTGATCTACATTGACAAAGTACAAAAAAAAGTCAAAGACAGTCATCATTTCTTAATAAAGATAAAAAAAGTCTATATGGCTTTGCCACAGCAAATGCATCATATACATGGCTGCTACAGTACATAAAATGTTCAGATGCCTATACATACTTGACATTTTCCAAATTCAAAGATTAAGGTTGACTTTATTTGAGCTGTCAGATTTCAATATGCATACCAAGATTTGGGACCTCTTGAGGAATTTCATCCATCCGCGATGCCTCAACTTCTGGCACCTCCAATGAGCGAGTGGGATTGACTGCAAACAATGATGTAAGAAACATTACTTCTGACCCACAGCATCAACTTATAATAATAACTATAATATTTTGCTGACCAGATCGATTCTTCGGGATGTTTTTTGGTACAATGTACCCATTAGGGTCCCTTGTCCTCCAGGAAACATTGGAGCCTCCAGTCGCCTTCTGTTTCCTTTTCTTTGATGGCTAAACGTAAAGAAATAAAGATATATTTGCCTTTACTGGGGCACACATATCCTTTTCAGGTGTGTAGTACAATGATAGAGAAAAATATTTGAAAAATCTAACTTTTTTTGCTTCCAACTCATCTGCCAACGCTTTCCCCGCCTCCAGCCACTCTCTGAAGTTCTCAGAGTCTCTGTAGCATCAGCCGCCACTTTTGCTGCAGATTCCATAGGCCAATCTTTCACTGGACTAGACAGGAACTTGGGACCCTTCTGCCACGCGGAGTTTTCGTCTAGTCGCTTGGGTGAACACCCTCTCGTGACGAGATCAGCGACGTTGACTTCACCTGGGATCCACCACCAATCAGTTACGGGCCCAGCCTTCTGGATCTCCCTGACCCTATTTGCAAAGAATGTTTGAAACCCGTAACTGTCTCGCTGGATGGCTCCCAGCACAGTCTGACTGTCTATGACGTGGTCTCTGAGTTCGTGGAGTTCCTGATCCAGTCCCTGCCTTCTGGCCTCTTGCTGGTACCACTGTAGTGCACTTTTCCTGCCGAGTTCCTCGGCCTGGTCGAAAGCTGAATTGAACCGTGCTACGAAGGTGCTTATTACCGGCTCAGCATCCTTAAACCACAACATTTCCATTGTCTCATGGTACCTTTGCCCAATGGCGTCCCTCTTTGTCAGAGTGTCTCTTAACTCACAGTTGTCGTCCGTTGAGTCTATCTGTTCCAGGTCTTCGATATATTCACTGCAGGCATCGACGAAAATATCATAGTCGTTTTCCAACCCTGCCAACTCTTGCGACAATTTTCCTGTGCCAAGACGACCAGCTTTGAAATTAAGGCGGTTTATACGCGCCGTTAGGCTCCGCTGTGCATTTGATCGCCTCCGCTGTAGGCTTTCCAGATCTGGCTTGTCATCTGCCATTTTTCTTCTTTGAACTCCTGACTCACTCCGGAATTGGAATTGATTGGAGTCGACTCTCTGGTTCGTTGCCAATGACTCGTTCAAAGGATTCAGTTCTTTGCAAACGACACGTCCACTAATGGCACATGAATGTCCACGCCCCAAGCTGTCGACGTTACAATGTCACAGTCTGTGAGGCTCTCTGCCCAGAAGAGCTTTGCATTTGTATTCCTTGTGCAATCTTCACAGCCTTTCCCTCGGCTGCGGCACTTCCTTTAATCCTTCAACGGCCCCGATAGCTCTTTGCTCCGGCTTTTCCGTTGAGTGATTCACGACTGATCCACGTCACCAGCGTCCTGGTACCTCACGATCGTCGTCCTCCGCTCGGCAGTCCGTACCTCCACTGATACGGCGCCGACAACGGTTTTACAACTGTCCAGATTTCTGCTGGCTGGTCTTTCCAGCCCAATGCTCCCTTCTGGAAAGGGTAACCAGAACAAGTACGGCGGGCACAACTCGACTGTCTTTCTGAAAGTTTATTCCACATACACAGTTAAGCAACAGTTAAGTTAAGTTGAAGTTAGTTTGAAGTCAGTTAGACGGTCAGTTAGACATCAGTTAGACAGTCAGTTAGACAGTCAGTTAGACATCAGTTAGACAGTCAGTTAGACAGTCAGTTAGGTTGTAAAACCGACAAGTCGTACAGGTTCTAATGATAGATAGCTTTACAAAGGCGCATACGAAGGCAATATATAACAAAACATGGCTTTGACGATGCACCTTAAAGGCACTTTAAAGGCAACGGTGCTTTGATGCCAGTTACAACAATGAACAGACAAATAGAATGAAAGACAAATAGCTTTGCCTGCTAGAAAGTTCTACAGTAGGGTCTTCTGACACAGCAAGCAAGGTCTCTTGCAGGAGGGAGTGAGCCAAGTCTCTCTCTGGCTTTTGAGTGGGTCTTGGCAGTCCACTGATGGGTTCTCTCCTTACCGGTAGTCGGAGCCAGTATCCAGTGTCCCCCTCCTCATCTGAGTCTGATAAGTCACTGTTTGCAGCCAGTTCATTGTGATGTTGACTGTTTAACCCTCTGTCTCTTCTTCATCTCTCGTTAGGTAGTGATGAAGACAAGTTTCTCCTCTTTGCAGGTTCAGATGGTACAGATAAGTCAGAAGGTAAATCATTTACCAGGTGCAACAGGTTACGATGCAGGGTACGAGTTCTGCCTTCTCCTCTTTCTGGACACACTTTGTACATTGGACCACTGTTCAGTTGCTCCTTGATTTGGTACACAGTGTCTTCCCAGTAAGATCTCAATTTTCCTGGGCCTCCTCTTTTGCCCTAGTACACGATCACCTGGCAACAGAGTCACTCCTTTCACATGTCGATCGTAGTACTGCTTACCCCTGGCACTTGACTGACGGCTGTTTTCGGAGGCAACTTTGTAGGCTTCCTTAATTTTTGCTGCCCACTTTTCCGCATATCCCCGTGGGGATGTGACTTCCTCCTCTGTCCCCAGTCCAAATAAGAGGTCTACAGGCAGACGAGGATGGTGACCGTACAGTAGGTTAAGAGGCGAGTACCCTGTGGCTTCGTGCCTGGTACAATACTACAGTGGTCTGTCCATCATAGCAACACCGTCGAAGCTTCTCTCCATGATTATTATAGAAAGAGTAAGATCAGTATATGAACGCATTATACTACCCACCCAGTTTGGATTCAGAAAGAACCGATCCACATGTGATGCAATCAGTATTGTTCGACACATACTGGAGAAAGAACGGAAGCCACTCTTTGTCTGCTTCATCGACCTTAAGGCGGCCTATGACTGGGTCCCACGTGACGCACTCTTCCGTGCTCTAGAGATTCGCCTCAAATGTCCAAAACTGATACTCATATTAAAGACGCTGTACACTGGTACTATGGCCTGTATAAAAAGTGCTAAACACTATTTCAACACTTATGTAGGATGCCGCCAAGGTGCACTTGAAAGCCCAACCATATTCAATTTGTACATGGATTTTGTCATGAGATGTGCCAATCATGAGATCAGGAGCCAATTTCCAGAGGCAGGAGCATGTGCCGAATTTGTCATACCAAATGAAGTGTCCCCCAGAGGACTCCGTACTGGAACATCACATGGGGTGTTCAGAATCCTGGAGCTCATGTACGCGGATGATGTGGTCGTGTTTTCCCAGAGCTTAGATGAGCTTGAGAGGATCATAACAATATACGATAACACCTTCTCAAGGTTTGGACTCCAGATGTCCTATAAAAAGACGGAAACAATGGCGTTCAATGTGGACGAAGTCATCCAGTCGCAAACAAGTCTATTGTCTATCAACAATGTGGAGATAAAGAATGTGAGGCAATTCCGATATCTTGGTCATCTCATCAGCAACACTGGGAAGTCATAAAGTTCCTACACCACCGAATTGCATCAGCATACGAGAAATGGAACGAGCTAAAACATGTGCTGACCGACCGTGAGATACATCTCAACACTCGTATGAAAATCCTGATGGCGTGTGTACGGTCCCGACTACTGTATAGTGTACAGGCATGGGAACTTTCTAGCAACGAGCTCCAGAAGTTGAATACTGTGTGGAATGGTTTCCTACGTAAGATGATAGCTGGCGGCTATGCACGCAAGAATGTTCCTCCACAAAACCTAAGAAAAAAGGGGACCGACCCAGCAACCCTTGTCGATGGCGAAATAGATTGGGCGTTTAAGATCTCCAACAGTAAGCTGTATGCACTGACCCAATCACAACCAATTGAAAACTTCTGCCATGTACAGTCCTTGAGATACGTAGCCCATATATGCCGAATGCCGAATGATGCAATTCAGAAGAAAGTACTGTTTGACAAACGATGGTCGTGGAGAAAAATAGAAGAAACACTTGGGGTCAGCAAACAACAGGCCCTTAAGACAATGATGATCAAGAAAGACTTCGAGCGGATGTTGGAGATCAGGTTTCCGCCGCTCTCCAAGCAGCCGCGCCCTAGGGCCGATCGCGTGCCAGATGGGAAACACTGATGATGATGAATTGTAGGCATGGATCATTTGCGGTAAGTGTTCTTTCCATCTGCATTTTTCTTTGTCTTTCAGTGTCCGAAGCAGTTGCAAAAGGGTCCTGTTGAACCTCTCTGATGGGTTACACTGAGGGTGGTAAGGCAAGGCAAGGCAAGGCGGGTTTATTTGTATAGCACCTTTCAACAACAAGGTAATGTGCCCAGGGTTATGCGGCTAGCTAGAATGACATCATGCTTGGTTGGGTTGGCCACAGGGATTTCAACATATGGTCTCTCTGTGTGATGCACTTTGACCAGCAAATCCCCCATATCTAGCTGCTCAAGCTGTGGATCACCAGGGCAGATTTTAAAGAGAGCAAGGGAGTGTGTGAAATCAGCAGGCACTGGGAACTTCAGGTGGGCCGTCTGACCTAGGTGGACAACAATATTATGATAGCCTACCTGTGCTGACACTTGCTCACACTTGTCAGTTATTTTTCCGGTCTGGATGAAGTTCAGGTTCTGCTGTCAAGAGAAAAATAGCCCTAGCGCTAACCCTAACCCAACAATAATATGTAATGTGTGGTGTTTTTGTTTATTGTTTACGCGGACAGTAAACGGAAGCAGACACACATTTTTTGAAAAGCAGATCTTTATTCATTTAAGGGTCAAACAAACCCTTTTCAGAAGTATGGAAATACCTGAAACAGTCATTGACACCAGAAATGTACAAAAATACGTACTTCAAACAACAAATAAAACCTAAAACTACGAAAGCACTTACCTTAAATTCCAATTGAGACCTACTTATCTGGAACCTGGAACCACCTGTGGAAAAACCTGAAAAAGAGAAAAGAGATGAATCATTAGGCACTATTACATAATAATTAACCCTAAACTACAGGAATACCTTAAATCACATATACTCACCTGATGGCTGGACGGCTCAGGGCACATACAGTTTCCCTGGAGCATGAGCGTGCACCTGCCTGTCCTCTCTTCGGAGGGGACGGGCTCAACCTTAAAAACCCTAACCCTCACCCTTCCCCGAATTTATCCAAAGCCCTTTAATCTCCCGGATTTACCCGAGTGCCACAAATTCCATGGGCGAGCCATCCCGAATTTCCCAGGTGGGCCACATCTACCCAAAGTGTGGTATTTTACCAACCTTTTCAGATGAAGACCTTGTCGTCTGACGCGTTGGTGATCAAATAACGTATGGCTGCTGCTCCTCTTCCTCACTACTCTCAGATGAGGAATCGGAGCTAGACATGGGCTGGGCAGGGGGCTGCGTAAGCAGCTGGCCAAGGGTCGGGCGCTGGCGACGCGGAGCTGCCTTTTACATCTTGATGGCCATTGACCTCTTAATTGCCCGTAGTTCAGTGTGCAGCCAGGCGGCACTTATGTCCTGGTGTGATCTTAATTGTTTCTCAAGATTCATCACGTAAGGTGCACATAGAGCAGGGGTGGGCAATTAATTTTCCCAGGGGGCCAAATGAGCAACTGAAAATATTTTGGAGGGCCGACCAAAATGCCGAACTCAATTATGCATAATATACATTTTATTTCTATATATAAAGCAGTAAATGGCATTGTTTTGACCGCTGGTAAGAGTGTATGTTATTATTTGGCAAATAAAAGGTGAGGTTAACTTTCAAAAATATCATTTATTCAAATAGAATTTCCAAAATGATAAAGAAAATGTGAAACATTTGACTCATTTTCAGTCACATTAATAACAAAGGGCATTTTGAGTTTCATATACTATTGAAACAAGGATTTTTTTCTTAGCTTCACATCATCTTTGTAGCCAAAATACTCTGATGAAATGAACTGTTGTAGTAACAACATCAACCACATGGCTAAGTTTTAGCACTGACTTGCTACAATGTATAAACACCAATTTCTGCTCTGCGTTGAGTTCACTCAGTTTATTTGCATTCTTTTCAAAAGCCCAACATTTTTCGCCGTCAAATTCGGACATCCATCCGTAGTGACACCTGCCAGTCTGTCCCGTTCGAGTCCCAGTTTGTCCATGCATGCGTTTACCTCGGTGAACAGATCACTCCCCGTTGTGGTTCCTTTCATTGGCCGCATTGCTTCCTGGTCCTCCGTAAGCTTGAAGTCGCACGTTATAACGAATATGAGCAGCTGGGCTGTGTCACGGACGTCACAGCTCTCATCCAAAGCCAAAGGAAAAAAAGTCGAAGTTTCCCACTTTACTTTGCAGCTGAAACTCCAGATTCTCTGCGATGTCCTCCACCCTTCTCGTCACGGTGCGGCGGGACAGCGGGATGTCTTTAAACCCTTCTTTTTTCTCTGGGCATAGCAGTGCTGCAGACTCGACCATGCACTCTTTCACAAACTCCCCCTCCGAGAATGGCTTACTGTTGTTTGAAAGTTCTGCTTTCGGCATCCACTTTCCTCTTTGTGGCATGAGCCGACATTTTTTTCGCATTTTTCAGGGTTGTCAAGGAAGGTAGACAGGTTGTCAATCACACGCACTTCACGTGCACAGTTGACGTGCTCGATTGCGTGCACTGTGAGAATAAATGGGCTTCAAAATAAAAGCAATGCGGGTTTAGTCCACCCATAAGATAATTAGAAAATATTTTATATTTTCTAATTATCATGTAATCTTTCGTGGGCCAGGTCTGACATAGAGGGAGAAGGCAGGGCCCCGGTGGCACTCGGGTTCTTCCCGTTGCCAGACGGGGCCATATGTTTATAATGGCCCTCTCCCTCGGGTACACCAAATTGTGGCTAACTCTCAGGTGCTTGGCCACCGACACCTGGACCTTGCCACAAATTGGGCACTCACCCTGCGTTTTCGTCTTGGTCATCTGAACACGTAAAGAATGAAAAAGAGAAAAAAAAAACATCAAAAGTTTTTTTATTATTATCATTAGTATTATTATTATTATTATCTTTATTATTTATTAGTTTATTATTATTTATATTATTATTATCTTTATTATTTAATCGTTTATTATTATTACATTACATTACATGTCATTTAGCAGACGCTTTTATCCAAAGCGACTTACAATAAGTGCATTTAAACATTTGGGTACAAATAAGAGCTAGCAGTAAGTAAGAGCTTCAAGTAAGCCAAAGTATGAAGTGCTAGTCATAAGTGCGATGTATACGTTTTTTTTTTGTTTGTTTTTTGTCGCCGTCGTCTTAGTCCGCCGTCCGGATGTTGATGGGGAGCTCATTCCACCATTTGGGAGCTAGGACAGTGAACAGTCTTGAGTTCTGCGAATGCCTCTGCGATCCTCTCAGTGAGGGGGGAGCAAGCTGGTTTGCCGATGCAGAGCACAGCGGAGTGGGCGGGCTTGGGTGTAGGTTTTGATCATGTCCTGGATGTAGGCTGGACCGGATCCGTTTGTAGCATGGAACGCAAGCACAAGAGTCTTGAGCAGCTACAGGAAGCCAGTGAAGGGAGCGGAGGAGCGGTGTAGTGTGGGAGAATTTTGGTAAGTTGAAGACCAGTCGAGCTGCTGCATTCTGGATGAGTTGTAGAGGTCGTATGGCACACGCAGGGAGACCAGCCAGGAGGGAGACCAGCCAGGAGGGAGTTGCAGTAGTCCAAGCGTGAGATGACAAGAGCCTGGACCAGAACCTGTGCCGCCTTCTGGATTAGAAGAGGCCATATCCTTCTGATGTTGTGCAACATGTATCTGCAAGATCGAGCTGTTGCAGCAATGTTGGCAGTGAGGGAGAGATGGTCATCAAGTGTCACACCCAGGTTCCTTGCGGTATGAGAAGGAGCTACCACAGAGTTGTCGAGGGTGAAGGTTAGATCTGTGGCGGGAGAGCCCTTTCCTGGGAGAAAAAGAAACTCAGTCTTGTCTAGATTGAGTTTCAGGTGATGGTCAGAAATCCACTGAGAGATGTCTAGCAACAAGCAGAGACCCAAGACAGAACCCTGAGGGACCCCAGTAGCTAGAGGACAGGGTTCCGACACAGATCCTCTCCAGGTTACTCTGTATGTTCGGTTTTGAAGATAGGAAGAGAGTAGGGTAGGGACAGAGCCTGAGACACCTAGTTCTTGAAGGGAGGAAGTAAGGATCTGGTGGTTAACCGAGTCAAACGCTGCAGAAAGGTCGGAGGATGAGCACAGAGAGAGAGGCAGCCCTGGCAGTGTGGAGTTGCTCAGTGACAGCAAGAAGTGCAGTTTCGGTCAAGTGACCTGCTTTAAATTATTATTATTGTTTACGACAAACAGGACTGGACCCAAATGCAGAACGGTGGTAAGTAACAAAGTTTATTTAGAATAAGCACACAAAAAACAGTCTGTAGCAAAAGCGCATCCTCAAATAGGCGACAAAAGCCGCTGGCGGGGGATCCACGTAACAGACAGAACAGTCTGTAAAAGGCAAACAAAAAAAGATCCACAAAGAGCACAAACATGCCAAATAATCCACTGAGAAAAAGGTACTTCACTGACAGGAAATCCACAAACGGGGAAGGCTCAGAAAAGTGCAATACACTCGTGACTGAAGAACCCAAAGTATCTGACGTGAACCACAATGACCTCTGACCCCCTCAAAAAACAAAAAATAATGAAGGGAAATAACCCATTGGATATTGACAAAATTTAAAAGTCATGTTTGATTTTCCTCTTCCTCAGTTTACCACAGGATGGCATTGGATTCAAGTAAGGCGAATTTGAAACTCCAATCCGTAAAAATTCAAAATCCGGGCCATGGAATTTGGAAACCCAGAGGGTATAAATAGAGGCACAAAAGTGCATTCACATCAGTCCACACTTGACGGGCAAAGGGGAAACACCTCCCTACTGAGAGATGATGTGTAATTTTGTGTACCTGGGGCCTGAAGACGACCCATACAGGTCGAAACGTAGCGCAACCAAGGTACACTTTTGGCTGTCACGGGGTCACCTGCTTAGGGACTGTCTTTTGTTTATTTTTCCCTGTGTTGATCTGCCCTCACTAACTCTCTTGTCATTGCAGATCTTGTCACTCATGTCAGCCATGCAATCACCTCATTCCAATCACCTGAGTCTCCCCGCCCACTTCCACACCTGGCCCTCATTATCCTCATCAGCCTCCCTTACAAATACAACCCATTCTCATTCACCCTCTGTCAGATCGTCGTGCCACATGTCCTGCTCTCGTCCTGCCAGTTTTGCTCTGCCTAAAGACTTTTTGCCTGCTACTTATGCCAGAGGTTTTTCTGGACCTCCCTCCCTCAGTTAGTTTTCACCTTTGTTTGCTGCTTAGGTTTTTGCTTAAAAATAAAAACTTTTTTTTGGACACTCTGAATCGTGCTCTTGGGTCCAGTGTTTTCTCGGACATTACAATAACAACAATGATAATGTGTGGTGTTTTTGTTGTTTACGCGGACAGTAGGCAGAAGCAGACACTAATTTTTTGAAAAACCGGATCTTTATTCATTTAAGGGTCAAACAAACCCTCTTCAGAAGTATGGAGATACTTACCTGAAACACTAATTGACACCTGAAATGTACAAAAATACTTACCTTAAACCTCAATTGAAACCTAAAACTATGAAAACACTTACTTTAAATTCTAATTGAGACCCACTTAGCTGGAACCACCTGTGGAGAAAAACCTGGAAAAGAGATTAATAATTAGGCACTATTACATAATTATTAACCCTAAACTGCGGGAATATCTTAAACCACATATACTCACCTGAAGGCTGGCCGGCTCGGGGCACATACAGTTTCCCTGGAGCATGGAGATTGCACCTGCCTGTCCTCTTTGGAGGGGATAGGCTCAACCTTAAAAACCCTCCCGAATTTCCCCGAGTGCCCCCAGGTGGGCCACATCTACCCAAAGTGGTATTTTACCAATCTTTTCAGATGAAGACCTTGTCGTCTGATGCGTTGGTGATCAAATAACGTGCACATACACCTGGAAACCAGGAAAGGAGGGAACTTGTGTTTTCAGGGCATTTTGGTTAGCATGTGTGATCTTAGAGCCTCTGAAAAAATCCAGAGGCTCTGATATCACACAGGCTGTAAGCCTCCACGCCACGTCACGGCAGTGCCCATGTGGAGGTAAAAAATAAAAAACGGAACCAAAACAAAAATATAGAACCAAAACAGAAAGTGGAAAAAGAAGATGAACAAAACAAAAAAAAAATGACCAAAAACAAATTGAAGAAAATCAAATGGAACAAAACAAAAAAATCGACCAAGAACAAAGTGAACACACTGAACTTGTGCACTGAACATTGCAATTTTTTAAGTGTTGGGCACTGGTGACGCAGATCCCTCAGCTGTCACTGAAGAGGGAAAAACAAACAGCAAAAGAAAACAGGACTACAATTATTGACAACGCAATGATTGCATTATTCAAAGAAATTAAACATGGATAGAATGTATAATTGCTATGTTTTTTCATTCACTCACGGTGAGGTCAGTGTTTAGACGTGATGCGTCATCTAGCTTCTTTTCGAGGTCGCTGACCCTCAGCCTGGCAATGTCCAACAAGGACACCATAGGAGGAGTGGGGTTACTGGCCCTCAGGTCAGCCAGCATCTTCAGGGCAACACACACGCACACACACGGCCCTGAAGGGATTTTTTTGGGGCTGAAGCCAAGCCTCACTTTTAACTTTTTGACCAACAATTGTGAGGGAGAGGGCCCATACTTCCGTGGGGTAACCTTCAAAATAAAGAAAGGGTACACATGAGCTTTGTGAACTTGGACTGTGGTGTGATAGCAATTGCAAGGTTTTATTTTAACTTACCTTCTGATCCATCTCCTCCTCAGCAGTGGAGGGCGTGGAGGTTGAGGGCACAGAGGTGGAGGTAGAGGTCACAGAGGTGGAGGTGGAGGGCGTGGAGGTGGATGGCACAGAGGTGGAGGTGGAGGACGCTGCTGTGGAGGGCGCAATGGAGGACACAGTGGAAGCAGATGAGTGAGCAGGTTGTCCTCTTCTGAGTGACATGCACACGAAAAGCTCCCTCATCTGCTTTGCGCGGCTCAGGGTGTTGTGGAGCGAGTAGAACCGCTCCTGTGTCCTCACATCATGGCACATAAATGTAGCCACCTGCTGGCGCACCTCCGAATCATTGGACTCAAAGTTCTAGAGAAAAGAAAATGAGGCATTAATGAACAAGTTTCAGTGAGACGAACACAACTGAAAGGCCACAAATTGACCAAATCCTCATCATGTGTTTTTGATACCCACATAGGTGGCCACCGCCGACCTGATGTTCATCAGGGTGGGCGATCCCCTCAATCCCATCTCCCCCCAGGCCTTCCTGAAGTATTTAATCAGGTCCTTCGCCTCGCCGTGGCCAAGGGTGGAGAAGAAGTATTGGTTGGTGGGGACCGCCCGCTGTCGGAGGCGCAGCCACTCAGTGCACCATCCAAATTCTTCAGGTGTAAGATAAATTTGCGCTACTCCAAACTTTCTGACGGTTTTGTGCTCCATTACCTGCAGGAGACAAAGTATGACACCACCAATTTGTAAGTGTGGTACATGAACAAAAATTGACGTCTAAGTGTTGGGAAAAGTTTGGGAATGAGATTAAAATGATACTTACATTCACCAGGTAGCCCGCCTTTTCATCCCTGACAGCGTCCTTCACCTCTTTCACTCTCATCTTTGTTAATACGCCCGACCGGTGGCCATATATAGCAGAGAGATAGGCCGCCAGGTAACCGAAAAATCTGTAGCGTGTCCTGGGGTCTCTGGCTGGCGCCTTTCGCATGTCCTCTGTAATTAGAGTAAAAGGGAGAAGAGAACCCTTAGACATGAACACTTAAAGCTTTTAGGCTCTGACAAAAAGTGTGTGAGAGAGAAAGAGAGAGAGAGGCAATACAGACTCACCAAGTAATTCAGGCATTTTTGCCCTGGCCAAGGCCTGGCACTGGGCCAGGTCCTCCTTGGACACCAGCCGCTGCTGCTTGTCTTGTTTAACAAGCGACTGGTGTCCAACAAGTTTCCTGCCAATGTCTTTATAGA
Organism: Solea solea; assembly: GCF_958295425.1. Lineage (NCBI taxonomy): Eukaryota > Metazoa > Chordata > Actinopteri > Pleuronectiformes > Soleidae > Solea > Solea solea. Next base: position 23,462,030 of record NC_081152.1, on the reverse strand, counting down.
CTTTTCTCATCTCCCGCACAAGGACATTGACCTCGACGGTTTTTAGCCGTGAATGCTTAGGGGGTGTGTCCCTGAAGTGCTCAAGAAATGAGATGGCCTGGCCCCACATACAGTGTGACTGTCGTTGGGGCCAGGCCAACGTTACGCAGGAGGGCAGGGTAGCTGTAGAAAGAAGACCAGTCTGGATTTAGTTTCAGTCACATCTTTTGAGTACTTCATCATCATAATCATCATCATCATCATCAAACCTGTATGTGAATAAGCAAAAGACTTGCAAAGAAGGAACATGCTTATCATCCGTGCATTCACTACTTACAACTTCAGGAGGGGGACATTGAACAAAAATGTCCAGTCCCAGAGCTGCAGGGAAGGCCAGCCGAGGCAAAGGTATTTGACAAAAACCTTTGCCCGGCTGACCTTCGTCTTGGCATTCTCCCTCATTTACTGGGTTCCCTTCTGGGTGGCAGTACGTGAAGCTGGCATACTCCTCCATGTATGTATCTGTAAAGATGAAACACACATGATGATGAATGTAGCGAGAAAACACTCCACACACCTGCACACATACACAATGTGTTCAGTCTTACTCATGGAGGTGCCAAACTCGATTGCCCGTATCAGGGAACCCCTGCTCCTGCCGGAAAAATATGGCCGCATGGCACGGAAGAGTTTCCTTTGCTCTAGTGACCATTTCGACTGCTCACTCTCCTGGAAAAGCAAAACAAAACATCAATAACACCTCTACCACATGACCACATGTGCTCAATGATTCTACACTAACCCCCTCCTCTTCCTCCTCCTCCTCCTCCCTCTTCTTCTTCTTCTTCTTCTTCTGCGGGGAGATGAATTAAGGTAAGTACTTTGGACTTGGGCAACATGATAATGACAATGAATTACACTACTCTATTATCTTCTCACCTGAGGGGGAGAGGAAAGGTGTCGCTGCTTTTCGACCCTCTTCATCCGTGGCTGCTGCGGCGGCTGCGGTGGCTCATCTTCCTCTTCCTCTGAGTCAGAGAAAAGAAGGACCAGAGCAGGGGGCTGCTGCTGCTGCTGCTGCTGCTGCTCCTCCTCCTCCTCCTCCTCCTCCTCCTCAGTCCCAGAGGAGGAGTCTGTCCGAGGTTGTGGCAGGGCAGCGGACCGCCGCCGCTGCTGCTGCGGTGGTTGCTGCTCCTCCTCTTCCTCCTCCTCACTCCCAGATGAGGAGGAGGAGCTACTCGATGGCCGGGCAGGGCGCTGGCGACGCGGAGCTACTTTCCGGAACTCCTTCAGCTGTCTCTGAAGAGGGAAAAACAAACAGCAAAAGAAAACAGGACTACAATTATTGACAACGCAATGATTGCATTATTCAAAGAAATTAAACATTTTGTGTAATTAACAGAATGTATAATTGCTAAGTTTTTTTCATTCACTCACGATGAAGTCAGCATTGAGCCGCATCGCCTCGTCCAGCTTCCTCTCCAGCTCTCGGACCCTTACCCTCGCATTGATGCATGTCTGGTTCCTGCAAAGGCCAGAAACCCCCTCCTCTGGGTCCTCCTCTGCATCTGAGATGTCCAATAAGGACGCCATCGGAGGTGTGGGGTTACTGGCCCTTAATTCAGCCAGCATTTTAAGGGCCGTCCTCCGCTTAATTGAGTGCAGTTCTGCCTGAATCCTCTCAGCAGTCAAGTCCTTGTGGGCCCTCAGGTGCTTCTCAGGATTTATCATATATGGTGAACACCGAGGGAGAGGGCAGGGCCCCGGTGGCACTCGGGTCCTCCCTGTTGCCAGATTATTAATAATGGCCCTCTCCCTTAGGTTCACCAAATTGTGGCTGAGCCTTACCCTGGATTTCCACTGGACGCGGAACGGCCGCGGCGCGGTTCTGCTTCGTCCTCTCCCAAACGTCAATCCCCACCGGGCGTGTAACGGCAGCGGCGCGGAGCCTTGGGAGCCAGCGGTATTCACGGAAGATCGCGCGATAATCTCGAACGGACGCGAGATCCCGCGATAGACTGTGTGTATAAAGGAAACAACAACAACACAGCTTCTTTCATTTCTTTTTTTTTTTTTTTTTTTAAAAACAACTTTATTGAAATACAGTTACATTACAAAAGTGAAGAAAGAAACATATTACATTAGTGAGCAAACAGAGCAATAACAGGAGAAATAAAACTTTGCCAGGGTAGCTGATGAGTTATTAAAAAGAGAAAGAAAAGGAGGACCAAACATTGACAGTCTTAATTGCTTTTTTGTTATTAGAGCCAGAAATCAAAGAAATATAATGTACAACTTCATGGGTAAAAGGGACAAAATTAGGTTTTTTTACCACTGAATTTACATTTATGGATATGGAATTTTGCCAACAGAATCAATAGGTTTATAACAAAGTACACATTCTCTCTATTTTGAGTTCTATAAAAGCAAAATACCACATTCTCCCATAATAAAATAAAGTCTTGATAAATATTGTCGATGACGAATCTGCTGAAGTTTTGCCAAAATGATCTGGTGTGTGAACAATACCAAAAGAGGTGTAAAACAGTTTCTGGGTGATTTTCACAAAAGGAACAGTTTGTATTTATGTCTCTTTTAAATTTTGTCATATAATGATTAGCAGGGTAATATCTGTGAATTATTTTGAACGACACTTCTTTCACCTTGTTTACTATCAAGTATTTGTTAGGAATCAACCAAATTTTTTTCCAATCAATGTTGTTCACAAATCTGTTCCAGTAAAAAACAATGTTTGGAATAGAAACAATTTCTTTTTGAAACAAGGCACGAATGTTTTTATTATTTCGGGGAAGTCTAGAAAAACAGATCTTACCAACAGGTGATTCAGCCACAGCAGGGAGGGAGACAGTAGTAGGAGGAGTTCTTCCAGTATCTCTGAAAAGCATTAAAGTGCCTGATGGAATGGCATCAAATACGATTGCAAATTCTCGAGGCGTAACTGGAATATTGTGTGTTAAAAGAAACTCTCTATAAGACAAAAGCCGCCCCTCTCCATTAAAAAGCTGGCACACCAGCAGAATTTGATTCTGTACCCAGTTCTCAAAGAAAAGTGACTTGTTTTTATATAAAATATCTCTGTTATTCCAAATCAGATACCTGTGAGGTGCAGCTTCTTTCATTTCTCCACTTCCATAATTAGTCTCTCGTCGTCCATTGTCTCCGAGACCCTCGGATCAAATGACTGTTGACCTGGGAGCACCGGTTATGACGTAACGTTGAGGTGAAGTTGTGACCTGCGTATTGTGTTTTATTTTTGAAAGGGGGGCGGAAGTGTTTTACTTTGATACTGTGTCGGACTTCCTGTCTTGTGCGATCTGCTTCGTTGAAATTTACGAGGTTCAGCAGCGGCAACGGAAAAAATAGAACTGATTCCTATCGATGGCGCGGCGAGCCGCTTCTGGGCCGCTGCTGATCCGCGCCGCAGCGCGGCCGGTGGGAATGCTCACATTGATTAGAATGGAAGCGATTTGCAACGGCTACCGGGCCGCTGCCGTTCCGCGGCCGTTCCGCGTCCAGTGGAAATCCAGGGTTAGGTGCTTGGCCACGGACACAAGCACCTTCCCACAGATAGGGCACTCGCCCTGTTTTTTAGGCTTTGTCTATTATTATTATTATAAAAAAAAAACACTAAACACATTAAAAAAACACCCAATGTGCACCAAACAAACATAACTAAACACAGTAAACACATTTCGATTATTATTATTATTATTAACATCATCATTATTTAATTCTTTATGATTATAAATATTTTAATTTATTAAATATTTTTAAAATAATACTTACATTTGCAAATTGCACAGTCCTTCTCTCTCACGCTTTCTCTTTCAAAATCTTTCTCTAATACTCTCTAACACAAATCCAGCTCCAACTCATCCAACATCCACTCGCTAACTCCTCTTCTCTCCCTCTCTTGCAGGTGCAGACGGAGTAGGGGTAGATGCAGAGGGGGGCGGGGATAAATGTTTTTTTTTTACATTTATCATTGAAGATCATAACATATATACTTTTTTTTTTTAGGGTCAGAAGCATGTCATACACATGTGTTCAGTCTAACTCATGGAGGTGCCAAACTCGATGGCCCGTATGAGGGAACCCCTGCTCCGGCCTGAAAAATATCGCCGCATGGCACGGAATAGTTTCCTTTGGTCATGCGACCATTTCGACTGCTCACTCTCCTGGAAAAGCAAAACAAAACATCAATAACACCTCTACCACATGACCACATGTGCTCAATGATTCTACACTAACCTCCTCATCGGCTGTGTCCTCCTCCTCTTCCTCTTCCTCCTCCTCCCTCTTCATCTTCTTCTTCTTCTGCCGGGAGTTGAATTAAGGTAAGTACTTTGGACTTGGGCAACATGATAATGACAATGAATTACACTACTCTATTATCTTCTCACCTGAGGGGGAGAGGAAAGGTGTCGCTGCTTTTCCACCCGGGTGGAGGGCGGCTCCTCCTCCTCCTCCCTCTTCTTCTTCTTCTTCTTCTGCGGGGAGATGAATTAAGTACTAAGGACTTGGGCAAAATGATAATGACAATGAAGAGCAACTTGGTTGCAAGAACCCTATTGTAATCGTAATGTTTATTCTTCTTATTCCGCCTACCAAATGAATCGTGTTTTTGAGGCCCTGAACATGCCCCAAAACTCACCAATTTTTGCAACCGCATCAGACCTGGTGTAACTTTACGTTTATTAGTGTTTCGGGGAATGTGCGTTAAAAAATGAAATTGGGCGGGGCAAATAACTGCTCCACCCCCTAAAACGCGTGGGAGAAGCACGTTTAATGTAAATGCACGAAACTTGGTACACGCGTTCCTTAGGTCGGGCCGGTCAAAAAAGTCAGCGTAGCCGAAGCTCTAAAACAAACAGGAAAGCCGCCATCTTGGATTGAAAGTTCATTTTTAGCTGATTTTGGCCATATCGCACCATCGGTATTTGAACGAACTTGTCCTAGAGCTTTCATGGGATCACCTTTAAACTTGCTGAGGTCACTGTGGACAAGTTGAGGATCTAAAGTTACTAAAAACTTTTTAATAAGTATCATGGCGTATGAGAAAGGGGCCAGCAAAGTTGGTGAAAATTTAAATTTTTCACCACAGGCAACAAAACTCTTATAACTTTGCGATAGAAGGTCACATCCCAACCAAATTACCTAGGGTTGATGATGGACCATTGCTGATTAAGTCTGTGAAAAAAACGTACATTTTTAGCATAGTTTGTGAAAACGTTCAAAACACATGATAGATGATGCGTGCTTATTATGATAACAAATTATTCAACGGTGTTGCCATGGCAACACTGCAAAGTCAGATATTTGTGACAAAAAAACAAACTGCTACAACTGAACCAAACTTGCTAGGATTGATGATAGTCCGGCCCTGAAGACACCCATATGAAAATATTCACTTTCAAAAACAGCGCACGTTGAATGTACATGCACGAAACTTGGTACTCACACGTTCCTTAGGTCCAGACGGTCAAAATAGTCAGCGTAGCCGAAGCTCTAAAACGAACAGGAAAGCCGCCATCTTGGATTGAAAGTACATTTTTTGCAGATTTTGGCCATTTCGCACCAATGGTATGTGAACGCACTTGTCATAGAGCTTTCATGGGATCACCTTCAAACTTCGTGAGGTCACTGTGGACAAGTTGAGGATCCAAAGGTATCAAAATCTTTTCATTAAGTATCACGGCGAACAAGAAGAAGGGCGGCAAAGTTGGCAAAAATCACGATTCCTCGCAACACACAACAATCTCTTATAACTTTGCCATGGAAGGTCAGGTATTAACCAAACTAGTGACAATCGATGATGGGCCCTTGCTAAAGATGTCTATGCAAAAACTGTAAATTTTGAAAACATCGCCTCCTGGTGGTAACAGAAAATACAACACATGTCACAATTTCAATCACAATTTCGCATATAACCTTTACAGAATTTATTGTAGCAAACTCAAGATAGGTGAAAAAATTTAAAACACATGGTATATGATGTGTGCATAATATGATAACAAATCCTTCAACGGTGTTGCCATGTCAACACTGCAAAGGTTTCACTCAAAACTCTTATAACTTTGCGATAGAAGGTCCTTTTTACAAACAAATGTGCTAGTGTTCAAGATGGACCATGGCTGATGAAGTCTATGCAAAAACTGTACATTTTAAAAACAGCGCCTCCTGATAGTAACAGAAAATACAACAAATTCACAATTCCCTTATAACTTTTACAGACTTCTTTGTATCATACTCAAAATTTGTGAAAAAAAACAAAACACATTGTAGATGACGCGTGCTTAATATGAGAAGTAATCGTTTAACGGTGTTGCCATGGCAATAAAAATGCAAAGGATTCCCTCAACTGAGTGGTTCGTTCATGCAATACCCTTTTGCAAGACCCGTGCGGCCTTCGGAAAGGTCAAAGGTCAGCCGTTCGGGTGTGTTTTTTGAAACAAGTCATAAACGCATCCAGCCAGGAGTCTGATTTTCGACTATGTCGTGCGCCACACAGCCTCCTGTTGGGATTGTTTTGTCCCGTTGCGATAGCGCTCCCACAGAGCTAGTTAGCTTTGCTGAGGGTCTACAGAGTTGGGACTCTGGAATACAGATAAGGGTCTCTGGTAAGGACCGCAGGCCAGTTTCAGGCAGTTTGGTCCATTTTTGTGGCAAAGGCGAGCACTCAAAGGCCTGAAAAGGCGACGTTTCAAAGCCCCGCCCATCAAAAAGTACACGTCCGAGCGGCACGGGACCGACGCCTGTCCGCCCGTCTCGGGACCCCAAACGACATATAAGAAATTCAGATTCCTGCAACCTGTGGAAACATATCTCCTCCAAAACCTCCACTCTGGCCAAAGGCTCTATGACTGTAAAGAGTCTGAGAGGACCTGATTGTCAGATTTTGACAAAGGACAAACAGGATTTTGGGCTTTTTTCCCCCAGATTATTGTTCAGTGGCTCCGAAGGATCCTCTGTTCCGATTATGGGGGCTCTGGGGTCAAAGGTCGCCGTGCAGCGGCCTAAAAGACAGTCTGTGAAATTCAAACTTAAAAAAGGCACTTACCAGAGTGCCGCAGGCGAGACAACCTCACCCTGAGGTGATTATTATCACTCTTAGTCACGCCCGAGGCAGTCTGGTGAATTCCTGGGGATTCTGGGGCCTTGGGCGAACCCGGGATGTCACGCCCAAGCCCCCCTGGCTTTGACCCTAACTCTGTTAAAGAGCTGCCCTCTATTGTCAGAAGCGTGGTGGCGCAAGCAAAAACCCTCAGAATGGAAGAAGGAGCCTGAATTCTGGGGCTGAATTTGAGTAACTCGAATCACTTTGGGTGCCATTTCGCCAGAAACATACCCAGAAAGTCGATTTCAGGATGCCGGAGTTGACCGATTCCCTCAGGGCAGAGCGTGAATGTGGCATACTCCTCCATGTATGTATCTGTAAAGATGAAACACACATGATGATGAATGTAGCGAGAAAACACTCCACACACACCTGCACAAATACACAATGTGTTCAGTCTTACTCATGGAGGTGCCAAACTCAATGGCCCGTATGAGGGAACCTTTGCTCCGGCCAGTTAAATATGGTCGCATGGCACGGAATAGCTTCCGTTGCTCATGCGACCACTTACACTGTTCATTTTCCTGGAAAACCAAAACAAAACATCAATAACACCTCTACCACATGACCACATGTGCTCAATGATTCTACACTAACCTCCTCACCGCCTGTGTCCTCCTACTCCTCCTCCTTCTTCTTCTTCTTCTGCCGGGAGTTGAATTAAGGTAAATACTTTGGACTTGGGCAAAATGATAATGACAATGAATTACACTAATCCATTATCTTCTCACCTGAGGGGGGGAGGAAAGGTGTCTCTGTTTGTCCACCCTCTTCAGCAGCAGCCTCCGGCTCCTCCGGCTTATCCAGCTACTTGCTGGCCGGGCAAGCAGCTGCCCAGGGCTCGGGCGCTGGCGACGTGGAGCTACTTTTTGGAGCTCCCTCAGCTGTCTCTGAAGAGGGAAAAACAAACAGCAAAAGAAAACAGGACTACAATTATTGACAACGCAATGATTGCATTATTCAAAGAAATTAAACATGGATAGAATGTATAATTGCTACGTTTTTTTCATTCACTCACGGTGAGGTCAGCGTTGAGACGCGTCGTCCAGCTTCCTTTCAAGCTTGCGGACCCTTACCCTGGCATTGACGCAAGTTTTGTTCCTGCAAAGGCCAGAAACCCCCTCCTCCAGGTCCTCTTCTGCATCAGAGATGTCCAGTAAGGACACCATCGGAGGAGTGGGGTTACTGGCCCTCAGTTCAGCCAGCAACTTAAGGGCCGTCATTGGCTTGAATGACAGGCCATGCCCCTATCATGAACTATGGCTGAGCAGAACAAGGGACTCAAATGCAGGACTCAGAACACGAATCAGTCAGTAACAGAGTTTATTTCCAGGCAGAGGTTCGGTACACGGAAGGTCAAAGATCAGGCAGAGGTACAAAAACGTCAGGCAAAAAGGCAAGGTCAAAAAAGGCAGGCAAGGTTCAAAAACACAAGTAGACTAAACTATGGCTGTGAAACAAGAGTGCTGGAACGTGAGCTATGAACTACAACGAACTGGCGACGAGACAAGACACAGAGGGGAATATAAGAAGTGCTTGATTAGGGAGTGATAGGATGCAGGTGTGGTAGACACAATCAGGGATCAGGTGCACGCAGACAAGGAAGGGGGCGGGGTAGACAGGAACCTGAAATAGAGACAAGGGTGAGTGATTTCAAAATAAAACAGGAAGACAAGACATGGAACATGAAGGGAGAAACAAAACAAGATACTTAACGGAAGTGACAGATCATGACAGCCCCACTTGACCGCAGTTCCGCCTGCATCCGGCCAGCAGTAATGTCCTTGTTTATGAAACCCTAAAGTTTCAGAACAACAGTTCAGCCACTGCTGAGAAAATAGTGTTGTATTGTTTTCCTGGGCTCTGCAAAGCGGATCGGCACTTCCTTAATTTGATGTCGTCATCAGAAATCCTCACCACTCCTCTCACCACCGTAGCGCCTCCTGGTGCGGGCACTAGTCCGGGCACATCCTGTTGCGTACATTCAACCGCAGAAGAAGAAGAACTACTCTCGTTGTAGCTGCTGAGATGCAGAGCATCCACCGTGCCAGAGGGGGAGCTGTGTATCTGAGAGCTGGCCTATCTATTACGTCACTTCCAGGTACCTGGCCAATCACAGGACAGTAGGAAAGCTCACGTTGGCTGGCCAATCACAACACAGTCCACGTTCTGGGGGTGTGGTTTTGGTCTGAAACAGCGCGGCGGACTATTATATTATTATTACTATCATAAATTATTTAATTATTTTTTTATTATATTGTTATTATTATAATTATTATTAGTTTATTATTATTATTGTTATTATTATTATTATTATTATTATTAGGGTATCAACAGTTACTATCTGCGTGTTCCCTGGCCATCACGTGAACAGCGCATGACACATAACAAGCACTCAATTGACGCGTCGACAAAACTCGATGAAAAACCCACTAAACACCAAATGCGCACCTGACAAACATAACTAAACACAATAAACACATTATGAGTGTTTAAATTATTATTATTATTATTATTATTATTATTATTATTATTAATAAAAATAATATCATCATTGTTTAATTTTTAATGATTATTAATATCATCATTAATTTTTTTAATATTTTGAAAATAATACTTACATTTGCAAATCAAACAAAATCCTCTTCTTTCTCTCTCTTTCACTCTCAAACTCTTCAAATTCCAGTACAATTCAAATCCAGCTCCAGCTCCAGCTCATATGACCACTTCTCACTCCTCTTCTCTCCCTCTCCTGCAGGTGCAGACGGCGTAGGGGTAGATGCAGAGGGGGGCGGGACCCTGCATCTTCAGCCTCCTGTTGGGATTGTTTCGTCCCGATGCGATAGCGCCCCCCCAGAGCTAGTTAGCTTTGCTGAGGGTCTACAGAGTTGGAACTCTGGAATACCGATAAGGGTCTCAGGTAAGGTCCGCCGGCCAAGTTTCAGGCAGTTTGGCCGGAAAAGGCATCTTTTCAAAGCCCCGCCCATCGAAAAGTACACGTCCGAGCGGCACGGGACCGACGCCTGTCCGCCCGTTTGGGGACCCCAAACAACATAAAAATGTCTCCTGCACCATGTGCTGATCGTGCATGGCCAGTTTCGGACCTGTGTGACCTTCGGAAAGGTCAAAGGTCAGCCGTTCGGGTTTGTTTTTTGTGATAACTCTTACATGCCTTGAGCCAGGGGCCAGTTTCAGACCCATGCGATCATCGGAAAGGTCAAAGGTCAGCCGTTCGGGTGTGTTTCCCCACACACTATCCTGAATTTACCCAAAGCCCCCAAATCTACAGAATGCGTTGTTGAGACATCCCGAGTTTTCCCAAGCCACCCGAATCTCCAGCATGTGTACATGTACACATATGTATATTTTTTTCATTTTTTCTTTCCTCACTTTCACAGATGACAAAGCCCAAGGTTCCCTCGAGTGCCCCATTTGTGGGAAAGTACTGGTGTTTGTGCCCCGGCACCTCAGGGTGACTCATAAAATCATGAATGAGAAAGAGAGGGCAATCATTAACAACATTGCCACTGGGCGGACGGTGGTGCCCCCTGGGCCATGCCCCATGTTGATGTGCTTGCCATACATCCTCCATGTGGAGAAGCATGTCCGCACTCACCACGACGTGGAGGTGGCCCGGCAGGACGGGGCGATCCGGGCGCTGAAGCGCTCCACTGGCCTGAAGTTGCTGGCAGAGCTCAGGGCCAGTAACCCGACTCCTCCCATGGTCTCCAGGCTGGACCTGGACAGAACGGGAAACCGTTCTGTCCAGGTCTTTACAAATAGAAAAACACATCCAAACAGTGAAGTCATTGCAAAATCAAACACTGAGGGTACAGAAGTATATCTTATAAGATGTTAACTTTATTTGTGAGGTTTATGTTATGGGACAGTAGAAAAATGAAAAAAATCCGAAAACAGCCGTATCCCTGCTGAATGCGCACAAAAACAGACACATATAGAAAAACACATCCAAACAGTGAAATCATTGCAAAATCAAACACTAAAGGTATATAATTATATCTTATGAGATGTTAACTTTATTTGTGAGGTTTATGTTATGGGACAGTAAAAAAATGCAAAAAATCAGAAAACAGCCATATCCCGGCTGAATGCGCACAAAGACAGACACAAATAGAAGAACACATTCAAACAGTGAAGTCATTGCTAAATAAAACACTGAAGGTATATAACTATAACTAATAAGATGTTAACTTTATTTGTGAGGTTTATGTTATGGGACAGTAGAAAAATGAAAAAAATCAGAAAACAGCCGTTTCCCAGCTGAATGCGCACAAAAAGACACAAATAGAAAAACACATCCAAACAGTGAAATCATTATAAATTCAAACACTGAGGGTACATCAATATACCTTATAAGATGTTAACTTCATATTATAGGACAGTAGAAAAAAGATTAAAATACCCTCGATCAGCCTTAGTCCCTGATACACGTACGGAAAAATCAGACTCCTGGCTTAATGCCTTTAGGAATTATTACAAAAAACACACCCGAACGGCTGACCATTGACCTTTCCGAAGATTGCACAGGTCTGAAACTCTGCACCCTGGATCAAGCCTTAGTCCCTGATACACATACGGAAAAATTAGACTCCTGGCTCAATGCCTTTAGGAATTATTACAAAAAACACACCCGAACGGCTGACCTTTGACCTTTCCAAAGGTTGCACGGGTCTGAAACTCGGCACCCTGGATTAGCCTTAGTCCCTGATACACATACGGAAAAATCTGACTCCTGGCTTAATGCCTTTAGGAATTATTACAAAAAACACACCCGAACGACTGACCTTTGACCTTTCCGAAGGTTGCACAGGTCTGAAACTTGGCACCCTGGATCAGCCAGGAGTCCCTGATACACATACGGAGAAATCAGCATCCGGGCTCATTGCCTTTAGGAATTATTGAAGAAAAGACAGTTTCCCACCTTTCTTACGTTTGAATTTTACAGACTGTGTTTTTGGCAGTTTTTTTTGGCCGGGGGAAAAAAGCCCAAAGTCCTGTGTCCAAAAACTGAAAATCAGGTCATGTCAGACTCTATACAGTCTTAGACCCTTTGGCCAGAGTGGAAGTTTTGGAGGAACTACATTTCTACAGGTCGCAGGAGTGTGAATATTTCATTTGTCGTTTGGGGTCCCAAGACGAGCGGAACGACGAGGGTACATTAGTATGTCTTATAAGATGTTAACTTTATTTGTGAGGTTTATGTTATGGGACAGTAGAAAAATGAAAAAAATCAGAAAACAGCCGTATCCCTGCTGAATGCGCACAAAAACAGAGACAAATAGAAAAACACATACAAACAGTGAAATCATTGCAAAATCAAACACTGGGGGTACCGAAGAATATCTTATAAGATGTTAACTTTATTTGTGATGTTTATGTTATGGGACAGTAGAAAAATGAAAAAAAATCAGAAAACAGTCGTATTCCAGCTGAATGCGCACAAAAACAGAGGCAAATAGAAAAACACATCCAAACAGTGAAATCATTGCAAAATCAAACACTGAAGGTATATAACTATATCTTATAAGATTTTAACTTTATCTGTGAGGTTTATGTTATGGGACAGTAGAAAAATGAAAACAGCCGTATCCCTGCTGAATGCGCACAAAAACAGACACAAATAGAAAAACACATCCAAACAGTGAAATCATTGCAAAATCAAACACTGAAGGTATATAACTATATCTTTTAAGATGTTAACTTCATTTGTGAGGTTCATGTTATGGGACAGCAGAAACATAAAAAAAATCCGGAAACAGCCTTATCTCAGCTGAATGCGCACACAAACAGACACCAATAGAAAAACACATCCCAACAGTGAAATCTTTGCAAAATTAAACACTGATGGTAAAGAAGTATATCTTATAAGATTTTAAGTTCATTTGTTAGGTTTATATTATGGGAAAGTAGAAAAATGAAAAAAATCCGGAAACAGCCTTATCTCAGCTGAATGCGCACACAAACAGACAACAATAGAAAAACACTTGCAAACAGTGAAATCATTGCAAAATCAAACACTGAGGGTACAGAAAGTATATCTTTTAAGATGTTAACTTTATTTGTGAGGTTTATGTTATGGGACACAGGACAAACAGAACTTGGGGCTTTTTCCCCCCGGCCAAAAAAGACTGCCAAAAAGACAGTCTGTAAAATTCAAACGTAAAAAAGGTGGGAAACTGTCTTTTCTTCAACAGTTCCTAAAGGCAATGAGCCAGGAGTCTGATTTTTCCGTATGTGTATCAGGGACTAAGGCTCATCCCGGTTGCCGAGTTTTAGACCTGTGCAACCATCATAAAGGTCATAGGTCAGCCGTTTGGGTGTGTTTTTTGTAATAATTCCTAAAGGCATTAAGCCAGGAGTCTGATTTTTCCGTATGTGTATCAGGGACTAAGACTGATCTAGGGTGCCGAGTTTAAGACCTGTGCAACCTTGGGAAAGGTCAAGGGTCAGCCGTTCTGGTGTGTTTTTTGTAATAATTCCTAAAGGCATTGAGTCAGGACTCTGATTTTTCCGTATGTGTATCAGGGACTAAGACTAATCACCGGGTGCCGAGTTTCAGACCTGTGCAACCTTCGGAAAGGTCAAAGGTCAGCCGTTCGGGTGTGTTTTTTGTAATAATTCCTAAAGGCATTGGGCCAGGAGTCTGATTTTTCTGTATGTGTATCAGGGACTAAGACTAATCACCGGGTGCAGAGTTTCAGACCTGTGCAACCTTCGGAAAGGTCAATGGTCAGCCGTTCGGGTGTGTTTTTTGTAATTATTCCTATAATATAAAACCCACAAACGAAGTTAACATCTTATAAGATATACTTATGTACCCTCAGTGTTTGATTTTGCAATGATTTCATTGTTTGGATTTGTTTTTGGAGATGTAGATGTGGATGTGTTTTTTGTAATAATTCCTATAATATAAAACCCACAAATGAAGTTAACATCTTATAAGATATACTTATGTACCCTCAGTATTTGATTTTGCAATGATTTCACTGTTTGGATTTGTTTTTCTATTTGTGTGTTTTTGTGCGCATTCAGCAGGGATACGGCTGTTTTCTGATTTTTTTAATTTTCTACTGTCCCATAACATAAACCTCACAAATAAAGTTAACGTCTTATAAGATATACTTCTGTACCCTCAGTGTTTGATTTTGCAATGATTTCACTGTTTGGATATGTTTTTCTATTTGTGTCTTTTTGTGTGCGCATTCAGCTGAGATAATGCTGTTTCCTGATTTTTTTCTTTTTTCAACTGTCCCATAACATAAACATCACAAATAAAGTTAACATCTTATAAGATATACTTCTGTACCCCCAGTGTTTGATTTTGCAATGATTTCACAGTTTGGATGTGTTTTTCTATCGGTGTCTGTTCGTGTGCGCAATACTCTGAGATAAGGCTGTTTTCGGATTTTTACCGTTTTCTTAACAGTTGACCTTTCACAATGGCAGCATTGAGTGTTTTTTCTTTTTTTTTCTGGAGCCTTTAACTCCTCATGTTGACAAAATAATGCAATAATATATGTAGAATATTATCAAACCTCTAATAATGACCACCGTAGGCATGAATGATTGTAAAATGGATTACAGTCAAAATAATATAAGATGACATACAGCATAATATTTTCATGGGGGTTAATTCAATTATTTACCAATAAGAGTGGCAGCTAACCAAATGGAAGCATCAGTAGTTTTAATCTCTACTGGCTCTTACCCTGGTCTGGCAGAGCTTCAGAGAATAAATCTCCATGGCAACCTAACTTTATCAATTGATCTTGTTTCGAGCAAAATAGTCCAGGATACTGGACAGCTTAATCCCTTCTGTGCATGGTCCTCTGATATTTTCAAGCCTCAACTTGCCAGCTCCATGTTTATTTTTATTATATCAGAAAGTATGAGTGTGTGGATGAGCTAACTCATGCTTTTGAAGCATGATGATGGTCGCCACAGCGGTCATCTTCCAGATAGAGATTAGATAGAAAATAAAAACTCTAAACTCAAGGAATTTTGCGAGAACAGGTGAACGTCACATAGTGTACCCTGAGACATTAGTGCTCTGGACCATAATCATGAATTGGACTGATAATCTGAAGAGATTACCGGCATTTTGTGAAAAATCCCAGTACGGAAATAAAAGTGCCGGTTCTGTGTACTGGAAAGTACCGGGCCACTTCAAGCACTAGTTAATAATTGTACTGTAATGACAGTGATTGTATTTTCTGTACACTTAATGTCTCTTATGTGATCTTATTCTTCAACAAACAAGTGCACAATATAATTCACTTAGAATTCTAAACAGCACATTGCAATTTCTACAATTATTATCAAAGTATTGATCAGTAATACAGTGAAAATGAGAGGAAATATGAATATTTGCTTTGCAAGTCAATTTAAGGTGTGCGCCCCTAAATGTTTTGCTTGCTCTCCTAAAATGTTCAGTTAGGGGTTACTGTGCTCCTTGTAAAACGTTAGTCTGATGCCCTCCAAACATTGTTCTAAAGGGTTTATGGTCTTAGTTCCTCTTCAGTAGAGCTGCATGTCCACAATGTAAAAAAAACCCTTCTCCACTAACTATGGTTGTTTCCATCCCTTCTCTTCTATTGTTTGTATTGTATTTGTATTGTATTTGTATTTTATGTATTTAGGTGGTCTTATAAATAAAAGGATACATACTGTGAAGCAGCACTGTAATAAGCGACGGCCAGTTGATGAACCCATTAAAATATTCCATAACATGTCATTTAGCAGACACTTTTTTTTTTTTTTTAGAACTTTTTATTTATTTCACATAAAACACGTAAAACACATGAAGATGTATACAAAATCACACCAACGAAAATACATATAAACATGATAACAAATAAATAAATAAATAATCCAAAAAAACAACACACACATAAAATGAATACAAATCAAAAACAGAAAGGAGGTATTTAGAGCTCTGGTAATGCTTGTAATATTGGTGTCCATTTTCTCTTAAATGATTCTAATTTCAGTTGTAATCTAGCTGTAATTTCTTCCATAATAACAACCTTTTTTAGTCTGTCTGTCCACTGCATTATGGTGGGGGGATGTGGCTTCAACCAATTAATTGTGATCATTTTCTTTGCTATCAAGAGCAGGACTCTCACTAAGTAGCTACATTCTCTGTCTGTCAAATCCTCCGGTAGTATCCCAAGTATATAAAGGGTAGAGTCAAGATGTAGATCAATACCCAGAATTCTTTTGATTTCTTTTTTCACCCCTTTCCAAAAATATACGATCTTTGGGCAATCCCAAAATATATGAGTGAAGTCACCCACCATGCCACAGTTCCTCCAGCACAAATTTGACGTTTTACTATATTTTGCAGTGACAGATGGGGTATTAAAGTAGCGCATCTTGACTTTCCAGTCAAACTCCCTCCACGTTGGACTGTTGGTTAATTTATGACCTGCTCTGAACGTTTCCTCCCAATCATCATCCGTTATTATTATATTTGCTTCCAATTCCCATTTTTCTTTAACATCAATATTATTGTCCTTGGATTCATATTGTAGTGCTTTATACATTTTTGAAATCAGCCCTTTTTTTGACTCTTCCTCTGTAAATGACATGAGCAATTCTTCAACCTTTGTTGGTTCTTTGCTTATTCTTTCCCATTCATTATGTTTCTGGAGATAGTGTCTCAACTGCAAATATTTATAAAAATCATTTTTTGGTAAATTAAATTCCTGTTTGAGTTGTTCAAACGTTTTCAAAATTTGCCCCCTAAAAATGTGTGCAATGTACACTAACCCTTTATTCGACCATTTCTCAAATCCTGCATCCATAGTACACGGTACAAAGTCTGGGTTTTTGTCTATTTTCGTAGCTTTACTAACTGAGCTTGATACATTTAATTTTTTTTGTATTGTGGACCAGATTTTCATTGTTTCTTTGATCAAATCATTTCGAATTTTAAGCTTCTTTTGCACCAGCCTGGTTACAAATGGTAATGACCCCAAAGACACATTAGGGCAGGCCCTTTGCTCCATTTCCACCCATATGGCATCTTTGTCTGTAGTTATCCATAATATAAGAGCTCTAAGTTGAGCGGCCCAGTAATAATTCCTTAGATTTGGTAAATTTAGTCCTCCTTTATTTTGAGGGGCCAAAAGTGTCTTGTATTTAATTCTAGCTTTTTTGTTTAGCCATAAAAATTTTGAAATACTTTTGTCTAATATTTTAAAAGTGGAGCCAGGAATCATAATTGGGAGTGACTGAAACAGGAACAATAGTCTAGGCAAGATATTCATTCTTATCGTTTCTACCCTCCCAATGAGAGTTAAGGGTAGAATCGCCCATCTATCCAAGTCTTTCTTAATTTCCTTTAACAATTTCCCATAATTAGCGTCATATAACTGCAAGATGTTAGGAGTGATAACAACACCCAGATATCTAAACCCTTTGTCGGTCCATTTAAACTCAACCTTATCTTTTAACTCAGCTGGACATTTACCCGAGATCATCATAGCAATTGATTTGCTTTCATTAGTCAAATATCCTGACATTTTTCCGTACACTCCAAGATTCTCCAACAGGGTTGGTATCGATAGGAGCGGGTCATTCAAAAGTATTAATAAATCATCTGCAAATAATGATATTTTATGTTCCACCCCCCCTTCATCACGTATTCCGAATATTTGTTTGTTTTGCCTTATTGATTCAGCCAAAGGTTCAATACTTATAGCAAACAACAGTGGACTCAAACAATCACCTTGTCTCACTCCTCTTTTGAGGGAGAAGAATTCTGAGCAGCAGCCATTAATTCTGATCCGCGATTTGGGGTCTTTGTATATCATTTTTACCCATTCTATGAAATTCTGAGGAAACCCAAAAGCTAATAGTGTCTGGTACAAGAAGCTCCATTTCACCCTATCAAAAGCCTTCTGGGCATCTAGGCTTAGCATCATAGAAGCCTGAGGATTATATTTTGTACTTGAAATAATATTTAATATTCTCCTAATGTTATTCGCTCCCTGCCTACCGGGAATGAACCCAGTTTGATCTATTCCAATTAATTTAGTTATATATTTTTGCATCCGTTTTGCCATTATGCTTGTAAGAATCTTTAAATCATTGCAGAGTAGACTAACAGGTCTGTATCCTTCACACAACGTTGAATCTTTCCCTTCTTTATGCAAAACTGATATGATGGCTTCTGACCATGACTTAGGCCGATCCCCAGATGTTAGAGCATAATTAAATACTTTAGATAACACAGGTGTTATCTCCTCTCTAAAACTTTTATAAAACTCTCCTGCAAGCCCATCCGTCCCAGGTGATTTGTTATTTTTAAGAGTTTTTATAGTATCCAATATTTCCTGAGTAGAAATTGGCCGAATCATTTCAGATGCCTCTTCTTTTGACAGGGTTGGTAAATTTAGTTTTCCCAGAAAGGTTTGTGTGTCACTATCATTGTAGTCAGATTCAGAGTCATCATACAAATTCTTATAATAATCCGCAAAGGCCCCTGCAATTTCTTTGGGTTTTACCATAATTTGGTTAGATGTGGGGTGTTTTATTTTTGAAACAATTCTATTTGTTTGGGCCTTTCTAAGTTGAAAAGCAAGTAAGCGACTAGCCCTATTACCCATTTCGTAGTATCTCTGGCTTGTAAAACGTAAGGCCCCTTCTGCTTTAAACGTTAAGATTTCATCTAATTTGTCTCTGGTTTTCTTTAAGTCACACAATATAGATTTATCTGATTTTCTTTTATGTTCCATCTCCAGTTCTTTAATCTTATTCTCCAATTCACTTTGTTTTTTTAATCGAGCTTTCTTCAATCTGGATGATATTTCAATTATTTTCCCTCTGATCACTGCTTTCCCTGCCTCCCATAATATCGATGGTGTAACCTCTCCATTATCATTAATTTGGAAATATTCCTTTAAATTCTGCTTTATTTCTTTTACAACACTATCACTCGACAGAATAGATACATTCATCCTCCAGTATCTGAAAAGGGGCTCATTACCTAAATCAACGGTTAGGGTAATAGGTGCATGGTCACTTATAGTTATATTTTCAATTCCACAGTTCAATACTTTGTGTATATGTTGCTGTGACACATAAAAAAAATCTATTCTGGAGTAGCTACCATGCGGATTTGAATAAAATGTATAATCTCTCCTCTTTGGGTTGTTATTCCTCCATGGATCAATGAGACCAAGCTCTCTAGTCACATTATTCAGTACAGTAGACCTAATTGTACTCGGTCCCTGATCCGGAGGAAACCTATCTAATCTGCCATTTTGTATTGTATTAAAATCTCCCCCTATCAACACCATCCCCCTCGCTTCACTGGATATCACTTTGGCTATATGTTTAAAGAATATCTCTTTCTCCTCATTTGGGGCATATACATTAAGTACCGAAATAGTCATGTCTCCTATAGATCCTACAATCATAACATATCGTCCAGTATTATCCTTAATTTCTTTTTCGACCTTGATTGGTGTACCTTTACCGATTAAAATAGCCACCCCTCTCCTTTTGCCATATGAGGCATAAAATACCTGGCTCACCCATTCCCTTTTTAATTTTTGATGTTCCGTTTCTGCCAGATGAGTCTCTTGCAGAAGAGCTATTGAACATTGTAATTTTTTTAGTTGGCTCAGTATCTTCTTCCTCTTCACGGGATGATTAAGACCGTGTACATTGTACGACACAAAATTAAGCTTATTCATATTATTTTCAGAAGAAACCCACTAGCACTACACCTCACATTAAAGTAAAAAATTACACAAAACTTCACATCATAAAAAAAACAAAACATGTACATCTCCACCAGAACCCAAACAAATGCAGAACAAGAACATGAACCTGTGTCTTCCAAAAGTCCCATCATCAGAGAGTCGTGGCGTTTTCTCTCTGGGGAAAAAGCACTATGTGCATTTACAACCTGTTGTCTAAGGTTGCTAAGAACTAAAAGTTTTAATTTTTAAATTTGCTCTCAATAAAACCAATATTTCTGTATTTTTAACAAGTAGTGTCAAGTCTAGCTTATCTCGCGTTAGCCAATCCTTGTAGTAAAGGTAGATATGGAAACAACTTCCTAAACATAACTCTTAATTATTGTACCTCACTTTTTCTTCTTTTTTTTTTATAATCATCTTACTATATCAAGAGGCTTGTGTCGATTTACTCCATGAGGGCATGCACGTCTGCTTCTGTGATATGGGGTTGTCTCTGCCTCCCTCTCTGTCCTGTCGCCGTGGTCCAGCTGTTCCGCATCATCTCTCTCTGCAGCCTCTCCATCCTGTCTTCCTCCACGTTAATCCCCATGTTCTTTAACATAGGTGCCGCTTCCGTTAGTGTGGCAAATGTCTTCGTCCCTGAGTCCAAAAACACTTTAAGCTGGGCCGGGTAGGGGGACTGCGCCTTCACGTTCTTCTCCTTCAACTTCTTAATGACATCCCTCACCTGTTTCCTCTTCTTTTGGACCTCTGTTGTGTAGTCTAGATTAAAGTAGATGTTATGTCCCTCGTACGAAATCTTCTGTGTCCAGGCTTGCCGTATCACATATTCTTTAATTCTGTAATCCAAAAAGCGAACAACGATCGCCCTCGGCGGAGCGTCGCCGCCCTTCGGTTTAGCCACCAGTGACCGGTGTGCCCTCTCAATGCGTATTTCCATGTCGTCCGCGATCTGGATTTTGGACTTGATAAGTCCCGTTACGAAGTCAATAGTATCGTTCTTCTCCGCGCCCTCTGGGATGCCGTGTATCCGTATATTATTGCGTCTCATTCTTGACTCCATGTCATCGCACTTCACAGACAGTTTAGCCGCTTGCTGAAGTAAAAAGGCGGCGGAGCGCTCCAGCCGCGCTGTTCTGTCCTCCGCGTTTCCGATTCTTTCCTCCATGTGACCCGTTCTTTGCTCCAGGGAAGCTGTTCTATCCATAAGCTCTTTCATGTTTGTTTCGAGTCTAGTCATAGTGTTCTTGTTGTCACCTGCAGCTTCGGCATGCTCCTGTCGAAATTTGCGCAGCTCCATTAATATGACCGAGTCATGGTCACTGCTAGCCGACTCTAGCCCCGCCATCTCTGGGCTCTCTCCCTCCGTCGACTCGGTATGATTACTTTTGGCCCCGTCCTCCTTTCCAGGCTTCCCTTTCTTAACCATATTTTCTACCGACTTTGGTTGTGGACTTATTATCCAGATTTGCTTACTTACTATCGTTTATGCTGTAGTTAATAGCTAGTTTTAATTGGTTTTCCTGAGAGCTACTTTCTTGCTGCCGTCTACAACATGGCGCCACCGGAAGTCCTAGCAGACACTTTTATCCAAAGCGACTAACAATGCAATTGAGTACAATCAGCCAGGAGCAGAGTCGAACTAGCGACCATTACGACCATGCTGTCTTTCGCACACAGGGTACCGGTCTTAACCACTGAGCCACTCTACCCCCGTATATATGAAATATGTCGTATTAACTTGTGATAGGATGTGGAATTTAAGACCGGTTAAGGTCTTTTTATTTTTTATTTCCCTTTTCATTGCTTAAGCAGGAATGTTGTTGTGACCTATGGCCTTTGTGGACCAAGTGAGGGTGGACCATGGAGGAGAATTTTATCTCTCACCGTATGTGCAAGAAAAACTGACAGCATTAACAAGGGTATTTAAAAGTGTTTCTAAACATTATTTCTCTCAACACCATATGTGATGTGTGTGTGGGTATGTATTTTTCAGTACTTGGACAGTGGAGTGTCTGGGTGGTTGTGTATAGCTCCTGTGTGTCTATATCGATACATGTTACTAGATTATATCAGACAGTGCTCATGAAATTATTTGCATTTCTTTTTCCCACAAAATCTTTTCTGAGTTATATGTCATGTGAAAAGTAAAAGATAATCTTGGAATAACATTAATATTTCCTAAAATGTGTTCCATTGACTGGGCTTGAAACCTAAAAGCAACATAAAACTTTTTTTTAATTCCCTTCTGCTCTGCATTTTTACAGAACCACAGGAAGTGAACAACACTTCCACTGAAGGCCGCCTTGGTTCACCTGGTGGACCAAGAGCTTCTTGATATGGAGGACACCACAGTTCGATACTGTGTGTCAAACCTGAGCTGCCAGCATCGGAATCCAACGGTTTATTGATGCTTGGAATTCTCACACAGTTTCAGGTATTTGATCCATTTGAGCAGTTGTATCCCAAACACAAAAATGAATTTCACTTAGCAGGGAGCCTGCTGTGAGGATTACTTCCCCCTTGGCAACCCCTCAGGTCCACTTCCTCAGGTCCAACTGAGCATTTTCAAATTCAAAATGTGTGAAGAAAATAATTTCAGTGTAATCAAATCAGTGCATCTGAAAAGTATTCAGATGCACTGGCTTTCATGTAATAACCCTAACCCTAACCCTCATTTATTACACACTTTGTTGTGTTAGAGACTTGATTTAAATAAATAGCATAGCATTAATCGGATTTTACATAATTTAGGCAGCTGACAAAACAATACTGTGAAATTACAGTTGCCTGATAGCCAAGTAAAAGTACTCCATACTACTAGTACATGAAGTATAAGTGGTACTTCAGTGAAAGTGAAATCATACACTACTAATACAAATTATGGATTTTAAACTTCATCAAAAATGGATGATCACACAGGTCATACAAAACATCTAGCTTATGTTTGATTTGATTGAATTATTTTACATGTAATCACTATAATACGATAGGATTAGGGTTAGTTTTGATAAATTATTTAAGCTTTTTCTTTTTCAGTACATTGTGACTGATGTTGATGAGGTCAAGGTCTTCAGCGTCTGAGGCTGTGTCTTTGACAGTCAGGATGAATTGAGCCCCAAACAAAGTGAAACATTGTGTTTACCTGTAATTGCACCTGTGTAAACAAAACCAGACTTTTGTTTGGGTTCACGTAGAGGGCAAGTCTTTGAAGTCCCTCAAGATGCCTGTTTGTTTTTTTTACTCAAAGGAGTGAATGTGTGTATGAGCCCCTTTGTAGGTGTAGGTGCCTGTGTATCATGTCGATTTGAACTTGATGTGAGAACAAGAAGTGCCTGGAGTTGCACATACACACACACACACACACACACACACACACACACTCATTCCTAAACCCACATTGACACCATACTATGATATCCCTAAAATACACCCAAATCATTTTAGCTTCAGATATTGATTGAAATGGCCTGCTGTTTGTTATATGATAATGAAAAATGTTGATATTCCCTGACAGTGGTAGATTTATATTACATAAAAATTAACTTCACCTACACCAGATTTCAAGCAATTTGCATCAACACAGCCAAAAAAAATCCAAAAGCACAAAGAATGCAGAGGATTAATCTGTAATGTTTTTATTACAAAAAATCTTGGAAGCGAACATTTCTGCCATGCATGTATGGTGAAACAAAGGGGCAGTTTATTTCAACTACTACTGTAGCTTTAAGATAATTATCGACCATCATCACACTCCAGCCAAGCAACGTAGTTCCCCACCACAGCAGCAGCGGATTAATATCCAAAACGTGAACAGGTCTGCTCAGCAGGTGGATGAACATGTAATGGAGTTGCAGCATCAGTCGCTGACCAAGGAATTACTGGGGAAGTTGGTGGAAGAGGGAGGCTATTGACATGTCACAGGAAGATGCTCAAAAATTTAGAGGTAAGTGAAATTGTACATCAATATAATGAGCTAAACAGCAGGCCAGGTGGCTAAAGAGTTGTTGCTAAAATGTGTTCGTTAATTACAGTAACTACGTCTTTTCACTCACTGAAAATACATACATACATGTATTTAAACACACACACGAATTAATCGAAATATAGTTAATAATAATATATGCACAAGTAAATGTTCCATGCTCTTTTTTTTCTTTTTCGCTTTGCTGTTTTTTGCGAAAGTTTAGTGTTTAAATACAATCAGTATCCTATCTCTGAGATATCTCTGAGATGGTGTTGTGTGCGACGTTACACGGGAGCCAGACTTTCTGTCTGAACAGTTCCACTGTGAGAACCGATGTCCTCTCACCCGGACCCGCAGCTGCAAAGCTCCCGTCTTCGCGGAACCGCTTGCTGTGTTTCGGCTGCGTCTTCGGTTGTGAGGGCTGTCGGTCACATCGCTGATCTGTTCAGAGAGCTTCGCTGGTGCTGCTGCTGCAGGTATCCTGTCTATTTAACAAGTAGGCTATACACTAAATCTATCCCTCTATTCTTAAAAATTAAGTCCACTCTGAATGTTGATACAGTGTGGGTGTTGTAATTATTATTATTTTTTTATGACCGTCTTTTCCATTCTTACAACGCACAGTTAACGTGACTGGATTCTGCTTCATTGTAAGAAGGTCTCTTGGCAAATTGGAATATAAATGAAAACATTTTATTAATAGATCAATAGAACACTGAACATTGTTTTCACCATACACTTGAGTATATGGCAGGAATGTTCACTCCCAAGAATTGTTGTCATAAAAGATTAATACTTTTGTCCTGCATCAGTCCTCCTCAAAACTACCAAATATTCAATCATTTCCATATTACAAATGTCCTCTTTTCAAATTAAGAGGGGAGGGAGTACATGTTTTATCTGATGCTACACAAAACTAACAATGCTTCAAAGTTAATATTGTGGGTAATCTTTGACATATTCAAGACAAATCTCCCAGCCACCCAACATTTGTCATATCTGTTGCCAGTACAACCCATGAAATGCTCATTTGTACTTGTCATAAAGTCACTGCAGCTCTGACCTTGTAACCTAAATATGTTTCTGCTCCAAAATCACTTTGTTTCATACATGAGGCTAATGTCTGGCAGATTATACCAATTTTAGCCAATCTTCATCACTAATTTTTATGTTAAATTCTGATTCCCATCTTTCTTTTATGTATTTTGTAGCCATTTTTTATATAGTCCCAATATAATTCTAATTGTGGTTTCTTTGTATTCGTTGATTATGATGATCTGGATCACACTATTCACTTCTCAGGAGGGGTCCATCCTGATCTCTTTGATATAGTAGTCTCTAAGTTGCAGGAATCCACAGAATGAATCATGATTGATTATCTAAATCCTTTTTTTCTGTCATATTTTGGAAACTCTCCAGCTGTCCATCTTTCACCAAAACACACCATGCTGTGATTCCCTTGGTTGTCCACTGTTTAAATCCTATATCGTACCTAGTCGGTGTAAAATTGCTATCTTATGCTATTATAATATCATATGCCAATTCAATAAATTAGTGTCTTTCTGTATCTTATATTTTTTTATTATGCTGAACCATATTTTGTATGTGAACATCGTGATTGTGTCTATTTGGTTTTGAATCTTCTTGTATGTTTCTTTATCCCCAATTATATTCTGTACTGGGTTTTCTCCAAACTCTTTTTCTATTTCATTTCACTGTGTCTGGTTTGCACCAACCTACAATATATCTCAATTGGGCCGCATGGTAGTATTCCTTTAATTTTGGAAGTCTCATCCCTCCTTCTTCTTTTGGCAGCTGGAGAGTTTCCAGTCTTATTGTGGGTCTTTTGCCACCTTAACTAAACTTTGATATAACTTTATTCCAGCTCATAAATTGGGGTTTGGGGGACCTCTACTGGTAGGGCTTGGAATAGGTATAAGGGAGTCGGCAGCACCCCGCTGCACCCGCAGGCTGTAGCAGAGAGCCCCCCTTAAAGCAACAACTTTGGCTCTTTCTCTCCCACACCTGAATTCCCCGCTCCAGAGCCTGATGATGATCATGAAACACCTTTTGTAGAGGTAGAGAAAAATAAAAGAAAAGCTTGTAGTATAAGTTATAAAATGACGACAAACCCACACCATAGCTTCCCCCCAAACATTTATGTGCTTCCCCAAAGTTTCATCTTGGAATGCCCATGGCATCCAATCAAATTCTTTTAGAGCCCAACAAATTAAATTCTTGTTGAAAACTGACTTTGACATATTATGTTGGCAAGAACTGAGACGGAACACAAGTAAAGAGTATAACGGTATCCAGCATGTGGAACAAAGGTCTAAGTGTAATTTCTATTGGCGAAAGTAAAGCTGATGGTGTGGGGATCTTTTTTAAAACTGGTGATGTCACTATTATTCGTAAAACGAATGAATTCCTAATTTAATTCCTTGTAGATTGCTCATGTTGGATTGCTTTTACCGAGGAGAAAAAATACGAATGATACACGTGTACACCTCTCATGAGAGAACAAACATTTTTCAACTTTTTAAAAGACTTAAAGAACCGCTATTGGTCAGATACAAAATTAGTTTATGAGGCGACTTTAACACTGTCCATCGATGTAAACGACAGAGGGAGTTCTAAAGTCTTGAAACTCAGCTCTGACGGTAATCGCTTGACTCATCATTTTCACAGTTGAAGCACAAGAATCTGGATCTTTACAAAACAAATGTTATCTATCCGCAATTCCTATACTCCTATTCCAAATATGTTTGTGATTTAAACAGCATTTGTCGAGTGTAACATTAGTGATACTTTTGCAGTAGTATATTTATTGTGAGACACAATTATACATTTTTCCCAAATCTGTCCATGCCTCATCCATCTCTTCCTCTCCCTTCTTGTCTTCCTCCTCAGCACATGGAGAAGATCTCCATGCTGGCTTTCCATCCAGTTAAGATGCACAGCTGCTATGAGAAGGTGGTGAACCTGAGCCTTTGAGGGTCTGCAGCAACAAGTTTGACGTGAGCGGCCCGTCAGAGTTTGTCCAAAGGGCCCAGATCCCCATGAGAGAGGTGAAACCTCAACTACTGACTAACCAGTCTAATATAGACTGGTTAGTGGTGGTTAACTGGTTAACACAATTTGAAGTTTCTATGAGAGCTAATCATTTTATTGACACTCATTTTATTTCTTGATCATTTTCCTACACTGTAGCTCCTGTTTGACTAGAGTTTGTCAAATAGTTGGATGAAGAGGTTATGACTGTGGCATTGATCAAGGACACAGTAGAAACTAAAGCCGAACATCTTTTGACGGTTTGATAACTCAGTGGACAGTTAAATAGATATAGTTGTCTACAGACATGCCACAATACAGACTGTGGAACTGGGTGTAGTACATTATCATATATTATCATTATTTCATGGGATATTCCTATATGAGTCAGTTTGTCTGGTGTTACATGCATGTATGCTACAAAGTTAGGTACAAAACTACAAATTGTGTTTTACTAGATGTTTGAGCAGATCCTTCATCAGAGTCTCGAGTCTCAGGGTACAGAGGAGCTGTGTAAGATCATCCAGCACTGCCAGGACAGAGTCATTAAGGTAATACACAAAGAAAACAGGCTTGTGCATCAAATTCTTGCATAACATCTACATTAATATCTAATAATATTACATCTGGCATACTCCAGCCCTGGGAGTGAAACTTTTGGTCTGGCCTTGTTTTAGTGTTAATGAAAATTCAGGGTTTTGTTTCACTTCAGATGAGCACAAATTAAGACGTCAGGAAACGTAAGTGACTGCCACTGCCTGGGTCACTCCTACACAAGGTGTATCTAGTGTAAAACAAGATGTGAATCAGTATATGAAATCAGTGTTTTTCTCTTTCTCGTTCTGAAATATGATGTCATCATCCCAGTTTCTTGAATGTCTAGTGAACTAAACATCATTTAGGGAGATAACCACGTCCTGTGTGCCAAATTAATAAAATGCACATGGAAAGAGTGACACCACTATTGTTCATGAAAGATTGCACCAAAACAACTCAAAATTAAGTGAACTAATTTCAAATGTACCGGTTTCTTAACAGTTGACCTTTCACAATGGCAGCATTCAGTGTTTTTTTTTTTTTTTTTTCCTGGAGCCTTTAACTCAAATAATGCAATAATATGTAGAATATTATCAAACCTCTTACTGACCTGAATGACGGTGGTCTAATAATGACCACCGTAGGCATGAATGATTGTAAAATTGATTACTGTCAAAATAATATAAGATGTAGCTACTTGAATGACATACAGCATAATATTTTCATGGGGGTTAATTCAATTATTTACCAATCAGAGTGACAGCTGACCAAATGGAATCATCAGCAGGATTAATCTCTACTGGCTCTTACCCTGGTCTGGCAGAGCTTCAGAGAATAAATCTCCATGGCAACCTAACTTTATCAATTTATTAATTTTTGAGCAGGAGTCCAGGATACCGGGCAATATCCCAGCTTAATCCCTTCTGTGCATGGTCCTCTGATATTTTCAAGCCTCAACTTGCCAGCTCCATGTTTATTTTTATTATATCAGAAAGTATGAGTGTGTGGATGAGCTAACTCATGCTTTTGAAGCATGATGATGGTCGCCACAGCGGTCATCTTCCAGATAGAGATTAGATAGAAAATAAAAACTCCAAACTCAAGGAATAAACACTTGACTTTTGCGAGAACAGGTGAACGTCACATAGTGTACCCTGAGACATTATTGCTCTGGACCATAATCATTAATTGGACTGATAAGAGATTACCGGCATCTTGTGAAACGTGCCAGTACACAAATAAAAGTGCCTGTTCTGTGTACTGGACAGTACCGGGCCACTTCTAGTTAATAATTGTACTGTAGTGACAGTGATGGTATTTTATGTACACTTAATGTCTCTTATGTGATCTTATTCTTCAACAAACAAGTGCACAATAAAATTCACTGGGAATTCTAAACAGCACATTGCAATTTCTTCAATTATTATCAAAGTATTGCTCAGTAATACAGTGAAAATGAGAGGAAATGTTTAAGGTGTGCGCCCCTAAATGTTCTGCTTGCTCTCCTAAAACATTCAGTTATGGGGGGGGCTACTGTGCTCCTAGTAAAAAGTTAGTCTGGTGACCTGCATACATTGTTCTAAAGGGTGTATGGTCTTAGTTCCTCTTCAGTAGAGCTGCATGTCCACAATGTAAATTTAATTTTACATTTAAATGCAGAGCTGTCAGTCACACCGTGTGTGATTGACAGCTCTGCATTTCATGGTTGCAAAGTTGCAGTTATAGGTGGATTTGTAGTGGACAAGCTATCAGTATCCATCCCTTCTCTTATAACTATGGTTGTTTCTGGTTTCAAAAACTAACATGGTGTTGCCCAAAATACTAAACTCCAACATTTAAACAGGGGCCCATCAGTGGCCACCCAGTTAGTTGACACTTCCCAACCTTATGAGAACCTGTCTCTCAAAATGGGTTATGGATTCATATTTTATCTCTGACAAATGGAATGTGAACTATGACGAGGAAGGCTTGACAATAGTATATCTATATCATGACATGAGACAAGATATGATCTTAGAATTTTGATATTATGATATTTGTTGACACCAGAACAAATTCCTTGTATGTGAAAAATCATACTTGGCAATAAAGCTCTTCTGATTCTGATATTATCATATCGTGATCGGGTATTTGTGATGAATTTTCCTGGTTTGAGAATTTTGGAGAAAATCAAGCTCAAAAGTCAAGATTTTGACAATTATTTTGCAACAATTCGTGACTTTGCACTGCCCTCTAATGGCCTAATATGATTTCCCATGAAATATGTCACCTGCTTGCATACTACAGTTCCTTATTTTTCCAATGATCCCCTATATGTCCATATCTACTGTGGAAGTCCATCTCAAATATGAATGCTGACTGAATTCTATTGCAACCATTCCTGAATTTGCACTTCTCCCTACTGGCCGAAACGTGCATTTTTTTAAGGTGGAATCGAAACTTAATGAAAATCGGAAGCGAATGTGGAGCCACCTTCAGCATCATCATGTCATTGTTCCCAATAGAATGAGTGCGCGAGTTTTTGTTTTTTTATATTAATATAATGTCAATGTATTAATGATATAAATATAATGATGGTGATGATAACAATAATAATATTAACAGCAATAATAATAATAATAATGATATGATTACAATAATAATGTGTTTTGTGAAAGCAACATTTGTTCAAAAAAACATTGTAGAAATATTTTATATTTAAAGTTTGATTATGACAAATAACCATATAGGTAACTGAACAAATGAAGTTAACATCTTAAAAGATTTGGTTCTGTACCCTCAGTGTTTGATTTTGCAATAATTTCACTGTTGGGATGTAGAAAAACACATCCCAACAGTGAAATCATTGCAAAATCAAACACTGAGGGTACAGAACTAAATCTTTTAAGATGTTAACTTCATTTGTGAGGTTTGTGTTATGGGACAGTCGAAAAATGAAAAAAATCCGGAAACAAACCTTATCTCAGCTGAATGCGCACACATAACGGACACCAATAGAAAAACACATCCCAACAGTGAAATCATTGCAAAATCAAACACTGAGGGTACAGAACTAAATCTTTTAAGATGTTAACTTCATTTGTGAGGTTTATGTTATGGGACAGTAGAAAAATGAAAAAAATCCGCAGACAGCCTTATCTCAGTTGAATGCGCACACACACAGACACCAATAGAAAAACACATCCAAACAGTGAAATCATTGGAAAATCAAACACTGAGGGTAGAGAAGTATATCTTTTAAGATGTTAACTTCATTTGTGAGGTTTTTGTTATGGGACAGTCGAAAAATGAAAAAAATCCGAAAACAGCCTTATCTCAGCGTATAGAGCACACAAACAGACACCAATAGAAAAACACACCCCAACAGTGAAATCATTGCAAAATCAAACACTGAGGGTACAGAACTAAATATTTAAAGATGTTAACTTCATTTGTCAGGATTATGTTATGGGACAGCAGAAAAATTTAGAAAATCCGGAAACAGCCTTATCTCAGCTGAATGCGCACACAAACAGACACCAATAGAAAAACACATCCCAACAGTGAAATCATTGGAAAAATCAAACACTGAGGGTACAGAAGTATATCTTTTAAGATGTTAACTTCATTTGTGAGGTTTATGTTATGGGAAAGTAGAAAAATGAAAAAAATCCGGAAACAGCCTTATCTCAGCGTATAGAGCACACAAACAGACACCAATAGAAAAACACACCCCAACAGTGAAATCATTGCAAAATCAAACACTGAGGGTACAGAACTAAATATTTAAAGATGTTAACTTCATTTGTCAGGATTATGTTATGGGACAGCAGAAAAATTTAGAAAATCCGGAAACAGCCTTATCTCAGCTGAATGCGCACACAAACAGACACCAATAGAAAAACACATCCCAACAGTGAAATCATTGGAAAAATCAAACACTGAGGGTACAGAAGTATATCTTTTAAGATGTTAACTTCATTTGTGAGGTTTATGTTATGGGAAAGTAGAAAAATGAAAAAAATCCGGAAACAGCCTTATCTCAGCGTATAGAGCACACAAACAGACACCAATAGAAAAACACACCCCAACAGTGAAATCATTGCAAAATCAAACACTGAGGGTACAGAACTAAATCTTTTAAGATGTTGACTTCATTTGTGATGTTTATGTTATGGGACAGCAGAAAAATTTAGAAAATCCGGAAACAGCCTTATCTCAGCTGAATGCGCACACAAACAGACACCAATAGAAAAACACATCCAAACAGTGAAATCATTGCAAAATCACACACTGAGGGTACAGAACTAAATATTTTAAGATGTTAACTTCATTTGTGAGGTTTATGTTATGGGAAAGTAGAAAAATGAAAAAAATCCGCAAACAGCATTATCTCAGTTGAATGCGCACACTAACAGACACCAATAGAAAAACACATCCAAACAGTGAAATCATTGCAAAATCACACACTGAGGGTACAGAACTAAATATCTTAAGATGTTAACTTCATTTGTGAGGTTTATGTTATGGGAAAGTAGAAAAATGAAAAAAATCCGGAAACAGCCTTATCTCAGCGTAATGCGCACACAAACAGACACCAATAGAAAAACACATCCCAACAGTGAAATCATTGGAAAAATCAAACACTGAGGGTACAGAAGTATATATTTTAAGATGTTAACTTCATTTGTGAGGTTTTTGTTATGGGACAGTCGAAAAATGAAAAAAAATCCGAAAACAGCCTTATCTCAGCGTATAGAGCACACAAACAGACACCAATAGAAAAACACATCCCAACAGTGAAATCATTTCAAAATCAAACACTGAGGGTACAGGACTAAATCTTTTAAGATGTTAACTTCATTTGTGAGGTTTATGTTATGGGACAGTAGAAAAATGAAAAAAATCCGGAAACAGCCTTATCTCAGCTGAATGCGCACAAACATACACCAATAGTAAAACACATCCAAACAGTGAAATCATTGGAAAAATCAAACACTGAGGGTACAGGACTAAATCTTTTAAGATGTTAACTTCATTTGTGAGGTTTATGTTATGGGACAGTAGAAAAATGAAAAAAATCCGCAAACAGCCTTATCTCAGTTGAATGCGCACACAAACAGACACCAATAGAAAAACACATCCAAACAGTGAAATCATTGCAAAATCACACACTGAGGGTACAGATCTAAATATTTTAAGATGTTAACTTCATTTTTGAGGTTTATGTTATAGGAAAGTAGAAAAATGAAAAAAATCCGGAAACAGCCTTATCTCAGCTGAATGCGCACAAACATACACCAATAGAAAAACACACCCCAACAGTGAAATCATTGCAAAATCAAACACTGAGGGTACAGAACTAAATCTTTTAAGATGTTGACTTCATTTGTGAGGTTTATGTTATGGGACAGTAGAAAAATGAAAAAAATCCGCAATCAGCCTTATCTCAGTTGAATGCGCACATAAACAGACACCAATAGAAAAACACATCCAAACAGTGAAATCATTGCAAAATCACACACTGAGGGTACAGAACTAATTCTTTTAAGATGTTAACTTCATTTGTCAGGATTATGTTATGGGACAGTAGAAAAATGAAAAAAATCCGCAAACAGCCTTATCTCAGTTGAATGCGCACACAAACAGACACCAATAGTAAAACACATCCAAACAGTGAAATCATTGCAAAATTAAACACTGAGGGTACAGAACTAAATCTTTTAAGATGTTGACTTCATTTGTGATGTTTATGTTATGGGACAGCAGAAAAATTTAGAAAATCCGGAAACAGCCTTATCTCAGCTGAATGCGCACACAAACAGACACCAATAGAAAAACACATCCCAACAGTGAAATCATTGGAAAAATCAAACACTGAGGGTACAGAAGTATATCTTTTAAGATGTTAACTTCATTTGTGAGGTTTTTGTTATGGGACAGTCGAAAAATGAAAAAAATCCGAAAACAGCCTTATCTCAGCGTATAGAGCACACAAACAGACACCAATAGAAAAACACACCCCAACAGTGAAATCATTGCAAAATCAAACACTGAGGGTACAGAACTAAATCTTTTAAGATGTTGACTTCATTTGTGATGTTTATGTTATGGGACAGCAGAAAAATTAAAAAAATCCGGAAACAGCCTTATCTCAGCTGAATGCGCACACAAACAGACACCAATAGAAAAACACACCCCAACAGTGAAATCATTGCAAAATCAAACACTGAGGGTACAGGACTAAATATTTTAAGATGTTAACTTCATTTGTCAGGATTATGTTATGGGACAGTAGAAAAATGAAAGAAATCCGCAAACAGCATTATCTCAGCTGAATGCGCACACATAACAGACACCAATAGAAAAACACATCCCAACAGTGAAATCATTGCAAAATCAAACACTGAGGGTACAGAACTAAATATTTTAAGATGTTAACTTCATTTTTGAGGTTTATGTTATGGGAAAGTAGGAAAATGAAAAAAATCCGGAAACAGCCTTATCTCAGCTGAATGCGCACAAACATACACCAATAGTAAAACACATCCAAACATTGAAATCATTGGAAAAATCAAAGACTGAGGGTACATAAGCACATCTTGTAAGATGTTAACTTCATTTGTGAGGTTTATGTTATGGGACAGTAGAAAAATGAAAAAAATCCGCAATCAGCCTTATCTCAGTTGAATGCGCACATAAACAGACACCAATAGAAAAACACATCCAAACAGTGAAATCATTGCAAAATCACACACTGGGGTACAGAACTAATTCTTTTAAGATGTTAACTTCATTTGTCAGGATTATGTTATGGGACAGTAGAAAAATGAAAAAAATCCGCAAACAGCCTTATCTCAGCGTAATGCGCACACAAACAGACACCAATAGTAAAACACACCCAAACAGTGAAATCATTGGAAAAATCAAACACTGAGGGTACAGAAGTATATCTTTTAAGATGTTAACTTCATTTGTGAGGTTTATGTTATGGGACAGTCGAAAAATGAAAAAAAATCCGAAAACAGCCTTATCTCAGCGTATAGAGCACACAAACAGACACCAATAGAAAAACACATCCCAACAGTGAAATCATTTCAAAATCAAACACTGAGGGTACAGGACTAAATCTTTTAAGATGTTAACTTCATTTGTGAGGTTTATGTTATGGGACAGTAGAAAAATGAAAAAAATCCGGAAACAGCCTTATCTCAGCTGAATGCGCACAAACATACACCAATAGTAAAACACATCCAAACAGTGAAATCATTGGAAAAATCAAACACTGAGGGTACAGGACTAAATCTTTTAAGATGTTAACTTCATTTGTGAGGTTTATGTTATGGGACAGTAGAAAAATGAAAAAAATCCGCAAACAGCCTTATCTCAGTTGAATGCGCACACAAACAGACACCAATAGAAAAACACATCCAAACAGTGAAATCATTGCAAAATCACACACTGAGGGTACAGATCTAAATATTTTAAGATGTTAACTTCATTTTTGAGGTTTATGTTATAGGAAAGTAGAAAAATGAAAAAAATCCGGAAACAGCCTTATCTCAGCTGAATGCGCACAAACATACACCAATAGTAAAACACATCCAAACAGTGAAATCATTGAAAAATCAAACACTGAGGGTACAGAACTAAATCTTTTAAGATGTTGACTTCATTTGTGAGGTTTATGTTATGGGACAGTAGAAAAATGAAAAAAATCCGCAATCAGCCTTATCTCAGTTGAATGCGCACATAAACAGACACCAATAGAAAAACACATCCAAACAGTGAAATCATTGCAAAATCACACACTGAGGGTACAGAACTAATTCTTTTAAGATGTTAACTTCATTTGTCAGGATTATGTTATGGGACAGCAGAAAAATTTAGAAAATCCGGAAACAGCCTTATCTCAGCTGAATGCGCACACAAACAGACACCAATAGAAAAACACATCCCAACAGTGAAATCATTGGAAAAATCAAACACTGAGGGTACAGAAGTATATCTTTTAAGATGTTAACTTCATTTGTGAGGTTTTTGTTACGGGACAGTCGAAAAATGAAAAAAATCCGAAAACAGCCTTATCTCAGCGTATAGAGCACACAAACAGACACCAATAGAAAAACACACCCCAACAGTGAAATCATTGCAAAATCAAACACTGAGGGTACAGAACTAAATCTTTTAAGATGTTGACTTCATTTGTGATGTTTATGTTATGGGACAGCAGAAAAATTAAAAAAATCCGGAAACAGCCTTATCTCAGCTGAATGCGCACACAAACAGACACCAATAGAAAAACACACCCCAACAGTGAAATCATTGCAAAATCAAACACTGAGGGTACAGGACTAAATATTTTAAGATGTTAACTTCATTTGTCAGGATTATGTTATGGGACAGTAGAAAAATGAAAGAAATCCGCAAACAGCATTATCTCAGCTGAATGCGCACATAAACAGACACCAATAGAAAAACACATCCAAACAGTGAAATCATTGCAAAATCACACACTGAGGGTACAGAACTAATTCTTTTAAGATGTTAACTTCATTTGTCAGGATTATGTTATGGGACAGTAGAAAAATGAAAAAAATCCGCAAACAGCCTTATCTCATCGTAATGCGCACACAAACAGACACCAATAGTAAAACACACCCAAACAGTGAAATCATTGGAAAAATCAAACACTGAGGGTACAGAAGTATATCTTTTAAGATGTTAACTTCATTTGTGAGGTTTATGTTATGGGAAAGTAGAAAAATGAAAAAAATCCGGAAACAGCCTTATCTCAGCTGAATGCGCACAAACATACACCAATAGTAAAACACATCCAAACAGTGAAATCATTGGAAAAATCAAACACTGAGGGTACAGGACTAAATCTTTTGAGATGTTAACTTCATTTGTGAGGTTTATGTTATGGGACAGTAGAAAAATGAAAAAAATCCGCAAACAGCCTTATCTCAGTTGAATGCGCACACAAACAGACACCAATAGAAAAACACATCCAAACAGTGAAATCATTGCAAAATCACACACTGAGGGTACAGATCTAAATATTTTAAGATGTTAACTTCATTTTTGAGGTTTATGTTATAGGAAAGTAGAAAAATGAAAAAAATCCGGAAACAGCCTTATCTCAGCTGAATGCGCACAAACATACACCAATAGTAAAACACATCCAAACAGTGAAATCATTGGAAAAATCAAACACTGAGGGTACATAAGCACATCTTGTAAGATGTTAACTTCATTTGTGAGGTTTATGTTATGGGACAGTAGAAAAATGAAAAAAATCCGCAATCAGCCTTATCTCAGTTGAATGCGCACATAAACAGACACCAATAGAAAAACACATCCAAACAGTGAAATCATTGCAAAATCACACACTGAGGGTACAGAACTAATTCTTTTAAGATGTTAACTTCATTTGTCAGGATTATGTTATGGGACAGTAGAAAAATGAAAAAAATCCGCAAACAGCCTTATCTCAGCGTAATGCGCACACAAACAGACACCAATAGTAAAACACACCCAAACAGTGAAATCATTGGAAAAATCAAACACTGAGGGTACAGAAGTATATCTTTTAAGATGTTAACTTCATTTGTGAGGTTTATGTTATGGGAAAGTAGAAAAATGAAAAAAATCCGGAAACAGCCTTATCTCAGCGTAATGCGCACACAAACAGACACCAATAGTAAAACACAAACCAACAGTGAAATCATTGCAAAATTAAACACTGAGGGTAGAGAAGTATATCTTTTAAGATGTTAACTTCATTTGTGAGGTTTATGTTATGGGACAGCAGAAAAATTTAAAAAATCCGAAAACAGCCTTATCTCAGCGTATAGAGCACACAAACAGACACCAATAGAAAAACACATCCAAACAGTGAAATCATTGCAAAATCAAACACTGAGAGTACAGAAGTATATCTTATAAGATGTACATTTCATTTGTTCAGTTAACTGTATGGTTATTTGTCATAATCAAACTTCAAAAAAATATTTCTACAATGTTTTTTTCAACAAATGTTGCTTTCACAGCACACATTATTGTTGTAATCATATCATTCATATTAATATTATTATTATTATTGCTGTTAATATTATTATTGTTATCATCACCATCATTATATTTATATTATTAATACATTGACATTTTATTAACATAAAAAAACAAAAACTCGCGCACTCATTCTATTGGGAACAATGACATGATGATGCTGAAGGTGGCTCCACATTCGCTTCCGATTTTCATTAAGTTTCGATTCCACCTTAAAAAAATGCACGTTTCGGCCAGTAGGGAGAAGTGCAAATTCAGGAATGGTTGCAATAGAATTCAGTCAGCATTAATATTTAAGATGGACTTTCTCCTATAGTCCAAAGTAGATATGGACATATAGGGGATCACTGGAAAAATAAGGAGCTGTAGTATGCAAAGCAGGTGACATATTTCATGGGAAATCATATTAGGCCACTAGAGGGCAGTGCAAAGTCACAAATTGTTGCAAAATAATTGTCAAAATCTTGACTTTTGAGCTTGATTTTCTCCAAAATTCTCAAACCAGGAAAATTCATCACAAATACCCGATCACGATATGATAATATCAAAATTCTAAGATCATATCTTGTCTCATGTCATGATATAGCCATAATATTGTCATGCCTTCTTCATCATTCCATTTGTCAGAGATAAAATATGAATCCATAACCCATTTTGAGAGGCAGGTTCTCATAAGGTTGGGAAGTGTCAACTATTTGGGTTGCCACTGACTCCCCTGTTTAAATGTTGGAGTTTAGTATTTTGGGCAACACCATGTTAGTTTTTGAAACCAGAAACAACCATAGTTATAAGAGAAGGGATAGATACTGATAGCTTGTCCACTACAAATCCACCTATAACTGCAACTTTGCAACCATGAAATGCAGAGCTGTCAATCACACACGGTGTGACTGACAGCTCTGCATTTAAATGTAAAATTAAATTTACATTGTGGACATGCAGCTCTACTGAAGAGGAACTAAGACCATACACCCTTTAGAACAATGTATGCAGGTCACCAGACTAACTTTTTACTAGGAGCACAGTAGCCCCCCCTATAACTGAATGTTTTAGGAGAGCAAGCAGAACATTTAGGGGCGCACACCTTAAACATTTCCTTTAATTTTCACTGTATTACTGATCAATACTTCAATAATAATTGAATAAATTGCAATGTGCTGTTTAGAATTCCCAGTGAATTTTTATTGTGCACTTGTTTGTGAAAGAATAAGATCACATAAGAGACATTAAGTGTGCATAAAATACCATCACTGTCACTACAGTACAATTATTAACTAGAAGTGGCCCGGTACTGTCCAGTACACAGAACCGACACTTTTATTTGTGTACTGGCACATTTCACTAGATGCCGGTAATCTCTTATCAGTCCACTTGATTATGGTCCAGAGCAATAATGTCTTAGGGTACACTATGTGACGTTCACCTGTTCTCGCAAAAGTCAAGTGTTTATTCCTTGAGTTTGGAGTTTTTATTTTCTATCTAACACCATCTGGAAGACGACCGCTGTGGCGACCATCATCATGCTTCAAAAGCATGAGTTAGCTCATCCACACACTCATATTTTTTGATATAATAAAAATAAACATGGAGCTGGCAAGTTGAGGCTTGAAAATATCAG
Organism: Solea solea; assembly: GCF_958295425.1. Lineage (NCBI taxonomy): Eukaryota > Metazoa > Chordata > Actinopteri > Pleuronectiformes > Soleidae > Solea > Solea solea. The sequence goes on along the minus strand of NC_081152.1, from coordinate 23,422,953 downwards.
AGGAAGATGCACAGAAGGGATTAAGCTGGGATATTGCCCGGTATCCTGGACGCTTGCTCAAAAATTAATAAATTGATAAAGTTGAACCTGAATTTTCCTTAACACTAAAACAAGGCCAGACCAAAAGTTTCACTCCCAGGGCTGGAGTATGCCAGGTGTAATATTATTAGATATTAATGTAGATGTTATGCAAGAATTTTCTTTGTGTATTACCTTAATGACTCTGTCCTGGCAGTGCTGGATGATCTTACACAGCTCCTCTGTACCCTGAGACTCGAGACTCCGATGAAGGATCTGCTCATACATCTAGTAAAACACAATTTGTAGTTTTGTACCTAACTTTGTGACATACATGCATGTAACACCAGACAAACTGACTCATATAGGAATATCCCATGAAATAATGTGATAATGTACTACACCCAGTTCCACAGTCTGTATTGTGGCTTGACAACTATATCTATTTAACTGTCCACTGAGTTATCAAACCGCCAAAAGATGTTCACCTTTAGTTCTACTGTGTCCTTGATCAATGCCACAGTCAGAACCTCATCATTCAACTATTTGACAAACTCTAGTCAAACAGGAGCTACAGTGTAGGAAAATGATCAAGAAATAAAATGAGTGTCAATAAAATGATTAGCTCTCATAGAAACTTCCCATTGTGTTAACCAGTTAACCAATAACCTATATTAGACTGGTTAGTCAGTAGTTGAGGTTTCACCTCTCTCATGGAGATCTGGGCCCTTTGGACAAACACTGACGGGCCGCTCACGTCAAACTGTTGCTGCAGACCCTCAAAGGCTCAGGTTCACCACCTTCTCATAGCAGCTGTGCATCTTAACTGGATGGAAAGCCAGCATGGAGATCTTCTCCATGTGCTGAGGAGGAAGACAAGAAGGGAGAGGAAGAGATGGATGAGGCATGGACAGATTTGGGAAAAATGTATAATTGTGTCTCACAATAAATATACTACTGCAAAAGTATCACTAATTACACTAGACAAATGCTGTTTAAATCACAAACATATTTGGAATAGGAGTATAGGAATTGCGGATAGATAACATTTGTTTTGTAAAGATCCAGATTCTTGTGCTTCAACTGCGAAAATCAGAGTGCATTTTCTATACATAATCATTATATATTGTGCTTCAATTTATTTTCTCATGTTATGGGTTTTATTTAAAGCGACACAATTTTCAACCTTCACGTAATGTCTCTAAGCAGGGATGGGAAGTATTTCTGATACATGTATTAAAAAAAATACCTATTTAAAATACAAAATATGCGCTTTTCTGGAGATGATGAAAAATTCCTTCAGATTTTGTACCAATATATTTCCATTATGTGTATTTTATTTAAAATACTGTAACATACATCCTTTGAAAAAAAGTGATGACATAAGAAGACAAATTGCAGGATGCTGCTTCAGATTGGACGTCATGGTGCCTTGTGCCTACTTTAATTTGCCAGGACTTGTTAAGATCACAATTAGTCTACATAAGCATTGAATTGAGTCCAGCGATTACCATCAGAGCTGAGTTTCAAGACTTTAGAGCTCACTCTGTCGTTTACATCGATGACAGTGTTAAAGTCGCCACATAAAATAAATTTGTATCCGACCAATAGCGGTTCTTTAAGTCTTTTAAAAAGTTGAAAAATGTTTGTTCTCTCATGAGAGGTGTACACGTGTATCGTTCGTATTTTTTCTCCTCGGTAAAAACAATCCAACATGAGCAATCTACAAGGAATTAAATTAGGAAATCATTCGTTTTACGAATAATAGTGACATCACCAGTTTTAGAAAAAAGATCCCCACACCATCAGCTTTACTTTCGCCAATAGAAATTACACTTAGACCTTTGTTCCACATGCTGGATACCTTTACTCTTTACTTGTGTTCAGTCTCAGTTCTTGACAACATAATATGTCAAAGTCAGTTTTCAACAAGAATTTAATTTGTTGGGCTCTAAAAGAATTTGATTGGATGCCATGGGTATTCCAAGATGAAACTTTGGGGAAGGTCATAAATGTTTGGGGGGAAGCTATGGTGTGGGTTTGTCGTCATTTTATAATATATATATATATTTATATATATTTATTTTATAACAAGCTTTTCTTTTCTTTTTCTCTCTACAAAAGGTGTTTCATGATCATCATCAGGCTATGGAGCGGGGAATTCAGGAGTGGGAGAGAAAGAGCCAAAGTTGTTGCTGTGGGTGCTGCCGACTCGCTGACCCTGACCCTTATACCTATTCCAAGCCCTACCAGTAGAGGTCCCCCAAACCCCAATTTATGAGCTGGAATAAAATTATATCAAAGTTTAGTTGGGGTGGCAAAAGACCCACGATAAGACTGGAAACTCTCCAGCTGCCTAAAGAAGAAGGAGGGATGAGACTTCCAAAATTAAAGGAATACTACCATGCGGCCCAATTGAGATATATTGTAGGTTGGTGCAAACCAGACACAGTGAAATGAAATAGAAAAAGAGTTTGGAGAAAACCCAGTACAGAATATAATTGGGGATAAAGAAACATACAAGAAGATTCAAAACCAAATAGACACAATCACGATGTTCACATACAAAATATGGTTCAGCATAATAAAAAAATATAAGATACAGAAAGACACTAATTTATTGAATATGATAGCAATTTTACACCGACTAGGTACGATATAGGATTTAAACAGTGAACAACCAAGGGAATCACAGCATGGTGTGTTTTGGTGAAAGATGACAGCTTGAGAGTTTCCAAAATATGACAGAAAAAAAGGATTTAGATAATCAATCATGAATTCTGTGGATTCCTGCAACTTAGAGACTACTATATGAAAGAGATCAGGATGGACCCCTCCTGAGAAGTGAATAGTGTGATCCAGATCATCATAATCAACGCATACAAAGAAACCACAATTAGAATTATATTGGGACTATATAAGAAAATGCTACAAAATACATTAAAAAAAAAGATGGGAATCAGGATTTAACATAAAACTTAGTGATGAAGATTGGCTAAGATTGGTATAATCCGCCAGACATTAGCCTCATGTATGAAACAAAGTGATTTCGAAGCAGAAACATATTTAGGTTACAAGGTCAGAGCTGCAGTGACTTCCTGACAAGTACAAATGAGCATTTCATGGGTTGTACTGGCAACAGATATGACAAATGTTGGGTGGCTGGGCTATTTTTTTTTAATCAGTCTTGAATATGTCAAAGATTACCCACAATATTAACTTTGAAGCATTGTTAGTTTTGTGTAGCATCAGATAAAACATGTTAATTTGAAAAGAGGACATTTGTAATATGGAAATGATTGGTGGTTTTGAGGAGGACTGATGCAGGACAAAAGTATTAATCTTTTATGACAACAATTCTTGGGAGTGAACATTCCTGCCATATACTCAAGTGTATGGTGAAAACAATGTTCAGTGTTCTATTGATCTATTAATAAAATGTTTTCATTTGAATTCCAATTCGCCAAGAGACCTTCTTACAAGAAAGTGTGCCATATGCACTAACACAGTGGAAATGAATCATAATGAAGCCTGAGGGTTAAGGAAGGGTTGTCATCAACTAAATACTGTAGGTGTCCAAAGCCTGAGGGTCAACCTCTTTCCCCGGATAAAGCAGAATCCAGTCACGTTAACTGTGCGTTGTAAGAATGGAAAAGACTGTCATAAAAAAAAAATAATAATTACAACACCGTATCAACATTCAGAGTGGACCTAATTTTTAAGAATAGAGGGATATATTTAGTGTATAGCCTACTTGTTAAATAGACAGGATACCTGCAGCAGCAGCACCAGCGAAGCTCTCTGAACAGATCAGCAATGTGACCCACAGTCCTCACAACCGAAGACGCAGCCGAAACACAGCAAGCGGTTCCGCGAAAACGGGAGCTTTGCAGCGGCGGGGCCGGGTGAGAGGACATCGGTTCTCACAGTGGAACTGTTCAGACGGAAAGTCTGGCTCCCGTGTAACGTCGCAGACAACACCATCTCAGAGATAGGATACTGACTGCATTTAAACACTAAACTTTCGCAAAAAACAGCAAAGCGAAAAAGAAAAAAAAGAGCATGGAACATTTACGTGTGCATATATTATTATTAACTATATTTCGATTAATGCGTGTGTGTTTAAATACATGTGTATGTATGTATTTTCAATGAGTGAAAAGACGTAGTTACTGTAATTAACGAACACATTTTAGCAATGGCCTGCTGTTTAGCTCATTATAATAATACACTTTCACTTACCTCTACATTTTTGAGCATCTTCCTGTGACATGTCAATAGCCTCCCTCTACCACCAACTTCCCCAGTAATTCCTTGGTCAGCGACTGATGCTGCAACTCCATTACATGCTCATCCACCTACTGAGCAGACACTAACCTGTTCACGTCTTGGATATTAATCCGCTGCTGCTGTGGTGGGGAACTACGTTGCGTTGGAGTGTGATGATGGTCGATAATTATCTTAAAGCTACAGTAGTAGTTGAAATAAACTGCCCCTTTGTTTCACCATACATGCATGGCAGAAATGTTCGCTTCCAAGATTTTTTGTAATAAAAACATTACAGATTAATCCTCTGCATTCTTTGTGCTTTTGGATTTTTTGTTTTAAGGATATCTTTGGCTGTGTTGATGCAAATTGCTTCAAATTTGGTGTAGGTGAAGTTATTTTCCACTGTCAGGGAATATCAACATTTTTCATTATCATATAACACACTATTCAATCAATATCTGAAGCTAAAATGATGTGGGTGTATTTTAGGGATATCATAGTATGGTGTGAATGTGGGTTTAGGAATAAATGTGTGTGTGTGTGTGTGTGTGTGTGTGTGTGTGTGTATGTGCAACTCCAGGCACTTCTTGTTCTCACATCAAGTTCAAATCGACATGATACACAGGCACCTACACCTACAAAGAGGCTCATACACACATTCACTCCTTTGAGTAAAAAAAACAAACAGGCATCTTGAGGGACTTCAAAGACTTGCCCTCTACGTGAACCCAAACAAAAGTCTGGTTTTGTTTACACAGGTGCAATTACAGGTAAACACAATGTTTCACTTTGTTTGGGGCTCAATTCATCCTGACTGTCAAAGACACAGCCTCAGACGCTGAAGACCTCGACCTCATCAACATCAGTCACAATGTACTGAAAAAGAAAAAGGTTAAATAATTTATCAAAACTAACCCTAACCCTATCATATTATAGTGATTTCATGTAAAATAATTACATCAAATCAAACATAAGCTAGATGTTTTGTATGACCTGTGTGAATAACCGTTTTTGATGAAGTTTAAAATCCATAATTTGTATTAGTAGTGTATGATTTCACTTTCACTGAACTCAGTACCACTTATACTTCATATTCTAGTAGTATGGAGTACTTTTACTGTATACGTTTTGGAGGAATATAGGGTCAAAGTTCACTTTTTGCAACAAACAATAGGGTAACATTTTTTGATGAAGTATAAAATCCTTATTTTTTTAATCAGTAGTTTATGATTTTACTTTCACTGGACGTATTCAGCTGAGGTAAGGCTGTTTTCGGATTTTTTTCTTTTTTCTACTGTCCCCCATAATATAAACCTCACTAATGAAGTTAACATCATATAAGATATACTTCTGTAACCTCAGTGTTTGATTTTGCAATGATTTCACTGTTGGGATGTGTTTTTCTATTGGTGTCTGTTTGTGTGCGCATCCAGCCGAGATAAGGCTGTTTTCGGATTTTTTTCTTTTTTCTGAAAAATCAGACTCCTGGTTTAATGCCTTTAGGAATTATTACAAAAAACACACCCTTTGACCTTTCCAAAGGTTGCACGGGTCTGAAACTCGGCACCCTAGATACGGAAAAATCAGACTTCTGGCTTAATGCCTTTAGGAATTATTACAAAAAACACACCCGAACGGCTGACCATTGACCTTTTCCGATGGTTGCACAGGTCTGAAACTCGGCACCCTAGATCAGCCTTAGTCCCTGATACACATACGGAAAAATCAGACTCCTGGCTCAATGCCTTTAAGAATTATTACAAAAAACACACCCTTTGATCTTTCCAAAGGTTGCACAGGTCTGAAACTCTGCACCCGGGATAAGCCTAAATCCCTGATACACATACGGAAAAATCAGACTCCTGGCTCAATGCCTTTGGGAATTATTACAAAAAACACACCCGAACGACTGACCTTTGACCTTTCCGAAGGTTGCACAGGTCTGAAACTTGGCACCCTGGATCAGCCAGGAGTCCCTGATACACATACGGAGAAATCAGCATCCGGGCTCATTGCCTTTAGGAATTATTGAAGAAAAGACAGTTTCCCACCTTTCTTACGTTTGAATTTTACAGACTGTGTTTTTGGCAGTTTTTTTTGGCCGGGGGAAAGAAGCCCAAAGTCCTGTGTCTAAAAACTGAAAATCAGGTCATGTCAGACTCTATACAGTCTTAGACCCTTTGGCCAGAGTGGAAGTTTTGGAGGAACTACATTTCTACAGGTCGCAGGAGTGTGAATATTTCATTTGTCGTTTGGGGTCCCAAGACGAGCGGAACGACGAGGGTACATTAGTATGTCTTATAAGATGTTAACTTTATTTGTGAGGTTTATGTTATGGGACAGTAGAAAAATGAAAAAAATCAGAAAACAGCCGTATCCCTGCTGAATGCGCACAAAACCAGAGACAAATAGAAAAACACATACAAACAGTGAAATCATTGCAAAATCAAACACTGGGGGTACCGAAGAATATCTTATAAGATGTTAACTTTATTTGTGAGGTTTATGTTATGGGACAGTAGAAAAATGAAAAAAAATCAGAAAACAGTCGTATTCCAGCTGAATGCGCACAAAAACAGACAAAAATAGAAAAACACATTCAAACAGTGAAATCATTGCAAAATCAAACAGTGAAGGTATATAACTATATCTTATGAGATGTTTACTTTATTTGGGAGGTTTATGTTATGGGACAATAAAAAAATGAAAAAAATCAGAAAACAGCCATACCCCTGCTGAATGCACACAAAAACAGAGACAAATAGAAAAACACATCAGAATCAGAATCAGAAGAGCTTTATTGCCAAGTACGATTTGCACATACAAGGAATTTGTTCTGGTGTCATCGGTGCATAACAAGCATACAAAATTTTAATATACACAGTATATAAATGTTTTCTTAAAGAGATGAAAAGAGCACTACAGAAAGAGCAGTACAGCTGGGCAGAAGTGAGTAACAGTGAAATATTCACCAGGTGCAAAAGTTCACAGTAATGACGTTAATGTAACGCATAAAAAAGATGTAATGATAATGTGACATGTAGAGGCAGAGGAGGAGTGTGAGGAGTGGAGGAGGAGTGTGAGGAGTTTTTTTTTTTTCCAAACAGTGAAATCATTGCAAAATCAAACAATGGAGGTATATAACTATATCTTATAAGATGTTAACTTTATTTGTGAGGTTTATGTTATGGGACAGTAGAAAAATGAAAAAAATCAGAAAACATCCGTATCCCTGCTGAATGCGCACAAAAACAGACACAAATAGAAAAACACATCCAAACAGTGAAATCATTATAAATTCAAACACTGAGGGTACATCAATATACCTTATAAGATGTTAACTTTATATTATAGGACAGTAGAAAAAAGATTAAAATACCCTCGATCAGCCTTAGTCCCTGATACACATACGGAAAAATCAGACTCCTGGCTTAATGCCTTTAGGAATTATTACAAAAAACACAGCCGAACGGCTGACCATTGACCTTTCCGAAGGTTGCACAGGTCTGAAACTCTGCCCCCGGGATAAGCTTTAGTCCCTGATATACATACGGAAAATTCAGACTCCTGACTCAATGCCTTTAGGAATTATTACAAAAAACACACCCGAATGGCTGACCATTGACCTTTCCGAAGGTTGCACAGGTCTGAAACTTGGCACCCTGGATCAGCCTTAGTCCCTGATATACATACGGAAAAATCAGACTCCTGACTCAATGCCTTTAGGAATTATTACAAAAAACACACCCAAACGGCTGACCTCTGACCTTTCCAAAGGTTTCACGGGTCTGAAATTCGGCACCCTGGATTAGCCTTAGTCCCTGATACACATACGGAAAAATCAGACTCCTGGCTTAATGCCTTTAGGAATTATTACGACAAACACAGCCGAACGGCTGACCATTGACCTTTCCGAAGTTGCACAGGTCTGAAACTCTGCACCCGGGATAAGCCTAAATCCCTGATACACATACGGAAAAATCAGACTCCTGGCTCAATGCCTTTAGGAATTATTACAAAAAACACACCCGAACGGCTGACCTTTGACCTTTCCGAAGGTTGCACAGGTCTGAAACTCGGCACCCTGGATCAGCCTTAGTCCCTGATACATATACGGAAAAATCAGACTCCTGGCTCAATGCCTTTCGGAATTATTACAAAAAACACACCCGAACGGCTGACCATTGACCTTTCCGAAGGTTGCACAGGTCTGAAACTCTGCACCCGGGATAAGCCTAAATCCCTGATACACATACGGAAAAATCAGACTCCTGGCTCAATGCCTTTGGGAATTATTACAAAAAACACACCCGAACGACTGACCTTTGACCTTTCCGAAGGTTGCACAGGTCTGAAACTTGGCACCCTGGATCAGCCAGGAGTCCCTGATACACATACGGAGAAATCAGCATCCGGGCTCATTGCCTTTAGGAATTATTGAAGAAAAGACAGTTTCCCACCTTTCTTACGTTTGAATTTTACAGACTGTGTTTTTGGCAGTTTTTTTTGGCCGGGGGAAAGAAGCCCAAAGTCCTGTGTCTAAAAACTGAAAATCAGGTCATGTCAGACTCTATACAGTCTTAGACCCTTTGGCCAGAGTGGAAGTTTTGGAGGAACTACATTTCTACAGGTCGCAGGAGTGTGAATATTTCATTTGTCGTTTGGGGTCCCAAGACGAGCGGAACGACGAGGGTACATTAGTATGTCTTATAAGATGTTAACTTTATTTGTGAGGTTTATGTTATGGGACAGTAGAAAAATGAAAAAAATCAGAAAACAGCCGTATCCCTGCTGAATGCGCACAAAACCAGAGACAAATAGAAAAACACATACAAACAGTGAAATCATTGCAAAATCAAACACTGGGGGTACCGAAGAATATCTTATAAGATGTTAACTTTATTTGTGAGGTTTATGTTATGGGACAGTAGAAAAATGAAAAAAAATCAGAAAACAGTCGTATTCCAGCTGAATGCGCACAAAAACAGACAAAAATAGAAAAACACATTCAAACAGTGAAATCATTGCAAAATCAAACAGTGAAGGTATATAACTATATCTTATGAGATGTTTACTTTATTTGGGAGGTTTATGTTATGGGACAATAAAAAAATGAAAAAAATCAGAAAACAGCCATACCCCTGCTGAATGCACACAAAAACAGAGACAAATAGAAAAACACATCAGAATCAGAATCAGAAGAGCTTTATTGCCAAGTACGATTTGCACATACAAGGAATTTGTTCTGGTGTCATCGGTGCATAACAAGCATACAAAATTTTAATATACACAGTATATAAATGTTTTCTTAAAGAGATGAAAAGAGCACTACAGAAAGAGCAGTACAGCTGGGCAGAAGTGAGTAACAGTGAAATATTCACCAGGTGCAAAAGTTCACAGTAATGACGTTAATGTAACGCATAAAAAAGATGTAATGATAATGTGACATGTAGAGGCAGAGGAGGAGTGTGAGGAGTGGAGGAGGAGTGTGAGGAGTTTTTTTTTTTTCCAAACAGTGAAATCATTGCAAAATCAAACAATGGAGGTATATAACTATATCTTATAAGATGTTAACTTTATTTGTGAGGTTTATGTTATGGGACAGTAGAAAAATGAAAAAAATCAGAAAACATCCGTATCCCTGCTGAATGCGCACAAAAACAGACACAAATAGAAAAACACATACAAACAGTGAAATCATTATAAATTCAAACACTGAGGGTACATCAATATACCTTATAAGATGTTAACTTTATATTATAGGACAGTAGAAAAAAGATTAAAATACCCTCGATCAGCCTTAGTCCCTGATACACATACGGAAAAATCAGACTCCTGGCTTAATGCCTTTAGGAATTATTACAAAAAACACAGCCGAACGGCTGACCATTGACCTTTCCGAAGGTTGCACAGGTCTGAAACTCTGCCCCCGGGATAAGCTTTAGTCCCTGATATACATACGGAAAATTCAGACTCCTGACTCAATGCCTTTAGGAATTATTACAAAAAACACACCCGAATGGCTGACCATTGACCTTTCCGAAGGTTGCACAGGTCTGAAACTTGGCACCCTGGATCAGCCTTAGTCCCTGATATACATACGGAAAAATCAGACTCCTGACTCAATGCCTTTAGGAATTATTACAAAAAACACACCCAAACGGCTGACCTCTGACCTTTCCAAAGGTTTCACGGGTCTGAAATTCGGCACCCTGGATTAGCCTTAGTCCCTGATACACATACGGAAAAATCAGACTCCTGGCTTAATGCCTTTAGGAATTATTACGACAAACACAGCCGAACGGCTGACCATTGACCTTTCCGAAGTTGCACAGGTCTGAAACTCTGCACCCGGGATAAGCCTAAATCCCTGATACACATACGGAAAAATCAGACTCCTGGCTCAATGCCTTTAGGAATTATTACAAAAAACACACCCGAACGGCTGACCTTTGACCTTTCCGAAGGTTGCACAGGTCTGAAACTCGGCACCCTGGATCAGCCTTAGTCCCTGATACATATACGGAAAAATCAGACTCCTGGCTCAATGCCTTTCGGAATTATTACAAAAAACACACCCGAACGGCTGACCATTGACCTTTCCGAAGGTTGCACAGGTCTGAAACTCTGCACCCGGGATAAGCCTAAATCCCTGATACACATACGGAAAAATCAGCATCCGGGCTCATTGCCTTTAGGAATTATTGAAGAAAAGACAGTTTCCCACCTTTCTTACGTTTGAATTTTACAGACTGTGTTTTTGGCAGTTTTTTTTGGCCGGGGGAAAGAAGCCCAAAGTCCTGTGTCTAAAAACTGAAAATCAGGTCATGTCAGACTCTATACAGTCTTAGACCCTTTGGCCAGAGTGGAAGTTTTGGAGGAACTACATTTCTACAGGTCGCAGGAGTGTGAATATTTCATTTGTCGTTTGGGGTCCCAAGACGAGCGGAACGACGAGGGTACATTAGTATGTCTTATAAGATGTTAACTTTATTTGTGAGGTTTATGTTATGGGACAGTAGAAAAATGAAAAAAATCAGAAAACAGCCGTATCCCTGCTGAATGCGCACAAAACCAGAGACAAATAGAAAAACACATACAAACAGTGAAATCATTGCAAAATCAAACACTGGGGGTACCGAAGAATATCTTATAAGATGTTAACTTTATTTGTGAGGTTTATGTTATGGGACAGTAGAAAAATGAAAAAAAATCAGAAAACAGTCGTATTCCAGCTGAATGCGCACAAAAACAGACAAAAATAGAAAAACACATTCAAACAGTGAAATCATTGCAAAATCAAACAGTGAAGGTATATAACTATATCTTATGAGATGTTTACTTTATTTGTGAGGTTTATGTTATGGGACAATAAAAAAATGAAAAAAATCAGAAAACAGCCATACCCCTGCTGAATGCACACAAAAACAGAGACAAATAGAAAAACACATCAGAATCAGAATCAGAAGAGCTTTATTGCCAAGTACGATTTGCACATACAAGGAATTTGTTCTGGTGTCATCGGTGCATAACAAGCATACAAAATTTTAATATACACAGTATATAAATGTTTTCTTAAAGAGATGAAAAGAGCACTACAGAAAGAGCAGTACAGCTGGGCAGAAGTGAGTAACAGTGAAATATTCACCAGGTGCAAAAGTTCACAGTAATGACGTTAATGTAACGCATAAAAAAGATGTAATGATAATGTGACATGTAGAGGCAGAGGAGGAGTGTGAGGAGTGGAGGAGGAGTGTGAGGAGTTTTTTTTTTTTCCAAACAGTGAAATCATTGCAAAATCAAACAATGGAGGTATATAACTATATCTTATAAGATTTTAACTTTATTTGTGAGGTTTATGTTATGGGACAGTAGAAAAATGAAAAAAATCAGAAAACAGCCGTATCCCTGCTGAATGCGCACAAAAACAGAGACAAATAGAAAAACACATACAAACAGTGAAATCATTGCAAAATTAAACACTGGGGGTACTGAAGAATATCTTATAAGATGTTAACTTTATTTGTGAGGTTTATGTTATGGGACAGTAGAAAAATGAAAAAAATCAGAAAACAGCCGTATCCCTGCTGAATGCGCACAAAAACAGACACAAATAGAAAAACACATCCAAACAGTGAAATCATTATAAATTCAAACACTGAGGGTACATTGATATACCTTATAAGATGTTAACTTCATATTATAGGACAGTAGAAAAAAGATTATAATACCCTCGATCAGCCTTAGTCCCTGATACACATACAGAAAAATCAAACTCCTGGCTTAATGCCTTGAGGAATTATTACAAAAAACACACCCTTTGACCTTTCCAAAGGTTGCACGGGTCTGAAACTCGGCACCCTAGATACGGAAAAATCAGACTTCTGGCTTAATGCCTTTAGGAATTATTACAAAAAACACACCCGAACGGCTGACCTTTGACCTTTCCGAAAGTTGCACAGGTCTGAAACTCGGCACCCTAGATCAGCCTTAGTCCCTGATACACATACGGAAAAATCAGACTCCTGGCTCAATGCCTTTAGGAATTATTACAAAAAACACACCCGAACGGCTGACCTTTGACCTTTCCGAAGGTTGCACAGGTCTGAAACTCGGCACCCTGGATCAGCCTTAGTCCCTGATACATATACGGAAAAATCAGACTCCTGGCTCAATGCCTTTCGGAATTATTACAAAAAACACACCCGAACGGCTGACCATTGACCTTTCCGAAGGTTGCACAGGTCTGAAACTCTGCACCCGGGATAAGCCTAAATCCCTGATACACATACGGAAAAATCAGACTCCTGGCTCAATGCCTATAGGAATTATTACAAAAAACACACCCGAACGGCTGACCATTGACCTTTCCGAAGGTTGCACAAGTCTGAAACTCGGCACCCTGGATCAGCCTTAGTCCCTGATACACATACGGAAAAATCAGACTCCTGGCTCAATGCCTTTAGGAATTATTACAAAAAACACACCCGAACGGCTGACCTTTGACCTTTCCGAAGGTTGCACAGGTCTGAAACTCGGCACCCTGGATCAGCCTTAGTCCCTGATACATATACGGAAAAATCAGACTCCTGGCTCAATGCCTTTAGGAATTATTACAAAAAACACACCCGAACGGCTGACCATTGACCTTTCCGAAGGTTGCACAGGTCTGAAACTCTGCACCCGGGATAAGCCTAAATCCCTGATACACATACGAAAAAATCAGACTCCTGGCTCAATGCCTTTGGGAATTATTACAAAAAACACACCCGAACGACTGACCTTTGACCTTTCCGAAGGTTGCACAGGTCTGAAACTCGGCACCCTGGATCAGCCAGGAGTCCCTGATACACATACGGAGAAATCAGCATCCGGGCTCATTGCCTTTAGGAATTATTGAAGAAAAGACAGTTTCCCACCTTTCTTACGTTTGAATTTTACAGACTGTGTTTTTGGCAGTTTTTTTTGGCCGGGGGAAAAAAGCCCAAAGTCCTGTGTCCAAAAACTGAAAATCAGGTCATGTCAGACTCTATACAGTCTTAGACCCTTTGGCCAGAGTGGAAGTTTTGGAGGAACTACATTTCTACAGGTCGCAGGAGTGTGAATATTTCATTTGTCGTTTGGGGTCCCAAGACGAGCGGAACGACGAGGGTACATTAGTATGTCTTATAAGATGTTAACTTTATTTGTGAGGTTTATGTTATGGGACAGTAGAAAAATGAAAAAAATCAGAAAACAGCCGTATCCCTGCTGAATGCGCACAAAAACAGAGACAAATAGAAAAACACATACAAACAGTGAAATCATTGCAAAATCAAACACTGGGGGTACCGAAGAATATCTTATAAGATGTTAACTTTATTTGTGAGGTTTATGTTATGGGACAGTAGAAAAATGAAAAAAAATCAGAAAACAGTCGTATTCCAGCTGAATGTGCACAAAAACAGAGACAAATAGAAAAACACATCCAAACAGTGAAATCATTGCAAAATCAAACAGTGAAGGTATATAACTATATCTTATGAGATGTTTACTTTATTTGTGAGGTTTATGTTATGGGACAATAAAAAAATGAAAAAAATCAGAAAACAGCCATACCCCTGCTGAATGCACACAAAAACAGAGACAAATAGAAAAACACATCAGAATCAGAATCAGAAGAGCTTTATTGCCAAGTACGATTTGCACATACAAGGAATTTGTTCTGGTGTCATCGGTGCATAACAAGCATACAAAATTTTAATATACACAGTATATAAATGTTTTCTTAAAGAGATGAAAAGAGCACTACAGAAAGAGCAGTACAGCTGGGCAGAAGTGAGTAACAGTGAAATATTCACCAGGTGCAAAAGTTCACAGTAATGACGTTAATGTAACGCATAAAAAAGATGTAATGATAATGTGACATGTAGAGGCAGAGGAGGAGTGTGAGGAGTGGAGGAGGAGTGTGAGGAGTTTTTTTTTTTTCCAAACAGTGAAATCATTGCAAAATCAAACAATGGAGGTATATAACTATATCTTATAAGATTTTAACTTTATTTGTGAGGTTTATGTTATGGGACAGTAGAAAAATGAAAAAAATCAGAAAACAGCCGTATCCCTGCTGAATGCGCACAAAAACAGAGACAAATAGAAAAACACATACAAACAGTGAAATCATTGCAAAATTAAACACTGGGGGTACTGAAGAATATCTTATAAGATGTTAACTTTATTTGTGAGGTTTATGTTATGGGACAGTAGAAAAATGAAAAAAATCAGAAAACAGCCGTATCCCTGCTGAATGCGCACAAAAACAGACACAAATAGAAAAACACATCCAAACAGTGAAATCATTATAAATTCAAACACTGAGGGTACATTGATATACCTTATAAGATGTTAACTTCATATTATAGGACAGTAGAAAAAAGATTATAATACCCTCGATCAGCCTTAGTCCCTGATACACATACAGAAAAATCAAACTCCTGGCTTAATGCCTTGAGGAATTATTACAAAAAACACACCCTTTGACCTTTCCAAAGGTTGCACGGGTCTGAAACTCGGCACCCTAGATACGGAAAAATCAGACTTCTGGCTTAATGCCTTTAGGAATTATTACAAAAAACACACCCGAACGGCTGACCTTTGACCTTTCCGAAAGTTGCACAGGTCTGAAACTCGGCACCCTAGATCAGCCTTAGTCCCTGATACACATACGGAAAAATCAGACTCCTGGCTCAATGCCTTTAGGAATTATTACAAAAAACACACCCGAACGGCTGACCTTTGACCTTTCCGAAGGTTGCACAGGTCTGAAACTCGGCACCCTGGATCAGCCTTAGTCCCTGATACATATACGGAAAAATCAGACTCCTGGCTCAATGCCTTTCGGAATTATTACAAAAAACACACCCGAACGGCTGACCATTGACCTTTCCGAAGGTTGCACAGGTCTGAAACTCTGCACCCGGGATAAGCCTAAATCCCTGATACACATACGGAAAAATCAGACTCCTGGCTCAATGCCTATAGGAATTATTACAAAAAACACACCCGAACGGCTGACCATTGACCTTTCCGAAGGTTGCACAAGTCTGAAACTCGGCACCCTGGATCAGCCTTAGTCCCTGATACACATACGGAAAAATCAGACTCCTGGCTCAATGCCTTTAGGAATTATTACAAAAAACACACCCGAACGGCTGACCTTTGACCTTTCCGAAGGTTGCACAGGTCTGAAACTCGGCACCCTGGATCAGCCTTAGTCCCTGATACATATACGGAAAAATCAGACTCCTGGCTCAATGCCTTTAGGAATTATTACAAAAAACACACCCGAACGGCTGACCATTGACCTTTCCGAAGGTTGCACAGGTCTGAAACTCTGCACCCGGGATAAGCCTAAATCCCTGATACACATACGAAAAAATCAGACTCCTGGCTCAATGCCTTTGGGAATTATTACAAAAAACACACCCGAACGACTGACCTTTGACCTTTCCGAAGGTTGCACAGGTCTGAAACTCGGCACCCTGGATCAGCCAGGAGTCCCTGATACACATACGGAGAAATCAGCATCCGGGCTCATTGCCTTTAGGAATTATTGAAGAAAAGACAGTTTCCCACCTTTCTTACGTTTGAATTTTACAGACTGTGTTTTTGGCAGTTTTTTTTGGCCGGGGGAAAAAAGCCCAAAGTCCTGTGTCCAAAAACTGAAAATCAGGTCATGTCAGACTCTATACAGTCTTAGACCCTTTGGCCAGAGTGGAAGTTTTGGAGGAACTACATTTCTACAGGTCGCAGGAGTGTGAATATTTCATTTGTCGTTTGGGGTCCCAAGACGAGCGGAACGACGAGGGTACATTAGTATGTCTTATAAGATGTTAACTTTATTTGTGAGGTTTATGTTATGGGACAGTAGAAAAATGAAAAAAATCAGAAAACAGCCGTATCCCTGCTGAATGCGCACAAAAACAGAGACAAATAGAAAAACACATACAAACAGTGAAATCATTGCAAAATCAAACACTGGGGGTACCGAAGAATATCTTATAAGATGTTAACTTTATTTGTGAGGTTTATGTTATGGGACAGTAGAAAAATGAAAAAAAATCAGAAAACAGTCGTATTCCAGCTGAATGTGCACAAAAACAGAGACAAATAGAAAAACACATCCAAACAGTGAAATCATTGCAAAATCAAACAGTGAAGGTATATAACTATATCTTATGAGATGTTTACTTTATTTGTGAGGTTTATGTTATGGGACAATAAAAAAATGAAAAAAATCAGAAAACAGCCATACCCCTGCTGAATGCACACAAAAACAGAGACAAATAG
The DNA here is from genome assembly GCF_958295425.1 of Solea solea. Classification (NCBI taxonomy): domain Eukaryota; kingdom Metazoa; phylum Chordata; class Actinopteri; order Pleuronectiformes; family Soleidae; genus Solea; species Solea solea. The sequence goes on along the minus strand of NC_081152.1, from coordinate 23,405,841 downwards.
AAAAACACATCCAAACAGTGAAATCATTGCAAAATCAAACAATGGAGGTATATAACTATATCTTATGAGATGTTTACTTTATTTGGGAGGTTTATGTTATGGGACAATAAAAAAATGAAAAAAATCAGAAAACAGCCATACCCCTGCTGAATGCACACAAAAACAGAGACAAATAGAAAAACACATCAGAATCAGAATCAGAAGAGCTTTATTGCCAAGTACGATTTGCACATACAAGGAATTTGTTCTGGTGTCATCGGTGCATAACAAGCATACAAAATTTTAATATACACAGTATATAAATGTTTTCTTAAAGAGATGAAAAGAGCACTACAGAAAGAGCAGTACAGCTGGGCAGAAGTGAGTAACAGTGAAATATTCACCAGGTGCAAAAGTTCACAGTAATGACGTTAATGTAACGCATAAAAAAGATGTAATGATAATGTGACATGTAGAGGCAGAGGAGGAGTGTGAGGAGTGGAGGAGGAGTGTGAGGAGTTTTTTTTTTTTCCAAACAGTGAAATCATTGCAAAATCAAACAATGGAGGTATATAACTATATCTTATAAGATTTTAACTTTATTTGTGAGGTTTATGTTATGGGACAGTAGAAAAATGAAAAAAATCAGAAAACAGCCGTATCCCTGCTGAATGCGCACAAAAACAGAGACAAATAGAAAAACACATACAAACAGTGAAATCATTGCAAAATTAAACACTGGGGGTACTGAAGAATATCTTATAAGATGTTAACTTTATTTGTGAGGTTTATGTTATGGGACAGTAGAAAAATGAAAAAAATCAGAAAACAGCCGTATCCCTGCTGAATGCGCACAAAAACAGACACAAATAGAAAAACACATCCAAACAGTGAAATCATTATAAATTCAAACACTGGGGGTACATTGATATACCTTATAAGATGTTAACTTCATATTATAGGACAGTAGAAAAAAGATTATAATACCCTCGATCAGCCTTAGTCCCTGATACACATACAGAAAAATAAAACTCCTGGCTTAATGCCTTGAGGAATTATTACAAAAAACACACCCTTTGACCTTTCCAAAGGTTGCACGGGTCTGAAACTCGGCACCCTAGATACGGAAAAATCAGACTTCTGGCTTAATGCCTTAAGGAATTATTACAAAAAACACACCCGAACGGCTGACCTTTGACCTTTCCGAAAGTTGCACAGGTCTGAAACTCGGCACCCTAGATCAGCCTTAGTCCCTGATACACATACGGAAAAATCAGACTCCTGGCTCAATGCCTTTAGGAATTATTACAAAAAACACACCCGAACGGCTGACCATTGACCTTTCCGAAGGTTGCACAGGTCTAAAACTCGGCACCCTGGATTAGCCTTAGTCGCTGATACACATACGGAAAAATCAGACTCCTGGCTCAATGCCTTTAGGAATTATTACAAAAAACACACCCGAACGGCTGACCTTTGACCTTTCCAAAGGTTGCACAGGTCTGAAACTCTGCACCCGGGATAAGCCTAAATCCCTGATACACATACGGAAAAATCAGACTCCTGGCTCAATGCCTATAGGAATTATTACAAAAAACACACCCGAACGGCTGACCATTGACCTTTCCGAAGGTTGCACAGGTCTGAAACTCGGCACCCTGGATCAGCCTTAGTCCCTGATACACATACGGAAAAATCAGACTCCTGGCTCAATGCCTTTAGGAATTATTACAAAAAACACACCCGAACGGCTGACCTTTGACCTTTCCGAAGGTTGCACAGGTCTGAAACTCGGCACCCTGGATCAGCCTTAGTCCCTGATACATATACGGAAAAATCAGACTCCTGGCTCAATGCCTTTAGGAATTATTACAAAAAACACACCCGAACGGCTGACCATTGACCTTTCCGAAGGTTGCACAGGTCTGAAACTCTGCACCCGGGATAAGCCTAAATCCCTGATACACATACGAAAAAATCAGACTCCTGGCTCAATGCCTTTGGGAATTATTACAAAAAACACACCCGAACGACTGACCTTTGACCTTTCCGAAGGTTGCACAGGTCTGAAACTCGGCACCCTGGATCAGCCAGGAGTCCCTGATACACATACGGAGAAATCAGCATCCGGGCTCATTGCCTTTAGGAATTATTGAAGAAAAGACAGTTTCCCACCTTTCTTACGTTTGAATTTTACAGACTGTGTTTTTGGCAGTTTTTTTTGGCCGGGGGAAAAAAGCCCAAAGTCCTGTGTCCAAAAACTGAAAATCAGGTCATGTCAGACTCTATACAGTCTTAGACCCTTTGGCCAGAGTGGAAGTTTTGGAGGAACTACATTTCTACAGGTCGCAGGAGTGTGAATATTTCATTTGTCGTTTGGGGTCCCAAGACGAGCGGAACGACGAGGGTACATTAGTATGTCTTATAAGATGTTAACTTTATTTGTGAGGTTTATGTTATGGGACAGTAGAAAAATGTAAAAAAATCAGAAAACAGCCGTATCCCTGCTGAATGCGCACAAAAACAGACACAAATAGAAAAACACATCCAAACAGTGAAATCATTATAAATTCAAACACTGAGGGTACATCAATATACCTTATAAGATGTTAACTTTATATTATAGGACAGTAGAAAAAAGATTAAAATACCCTCGATCAGCCTTAGTCCCTGATACACATACGGAAAAATCAGACTCCTGGCTTAATGCCTTTAGGAATTATTACAAAAAACACACCCGAACGGCTGACCATTGACCTTTCCGAAGGTTGCACAGGTCTGAAACTCTGCCCCCGGGATAAGCTTTAGTCCCTGATATACATACGGAAAAATCAGACTCCTGACTCAATGCCTTTAGGAATTATTACAAAAAACACACCCGAATGGCTGACCATTGACCTTTCCGAAGGTTGCACAGGTCTGAAACTTGGCACCCTGGATCAGCCTTAGTCCCTGATATACATACGGAAAAATCAGACTCCTGACTCAATGCCTTTAGGAATTATTACAAAAAACACACCCAAACGGCTGACCTCTGACCTTTCCAAAGGTTTCACGGGTCTGAAATTCGGCACCCTGGATTAGCCTTAGTCCCTGATACACATACGGAAAAATCAGACTCCTGGCTTAATGCCTTTAGGAATTATTACGAAAAACACACCCGAACGGCTGACCATTGACCTTTCCGAAGTTGCACAGGTCTGAAACTCTGCACCCGGGATAAGCCTAAATCCCTGATACACATACGGAAAAATCAGACTCCTGGCTCAATGCCTTTAGGAATTATTACAAAAAACACACCCGAACGGCTGACCATTGACCTTTCCGAAGGTTGCACAGGTCTGAAACTCTGCACCCGGGATAAGCCTAAATCCCTGATACACATACGGAAAAATCAGACTCCTGGCTCAATGCCTTTGGGAATTATTACAAAAAACACACCCGAACGACTGACCTTTGACCTTTCCGAAGGTTGCACAGGTCTGAAACTCGGCACCCTGGATCAGCCAGGAGTCCCTGATACACATACGGAGAAATCAGCATCCGGGCTCATTGCCTTTAGGAATTATTGAAGAAAAGACAGTTTCCCACCTTTCTTACGTTTGAATTTTACAGACTGTGTTTTTGGCAGTTTTTTTTGGCCGGGGGAAAAAAGCCCAAAGTCCTGTGTCCAAAAACTGAAAATCAGGTCATGTCAGACTCTATACAGTCTTAGACCCTTTGGCCAGAGTGGAAGTTTTGGAGGAACTACATTTCTACAGGTCGCAGGAGTGTGAATATTTCATTTGTCGTTTGGGGTCCTAAGACGAGCGGAACGACGAGGGTACATTAGTATGTCTTATAAGATGTTAACTTTATTTGTGAGGTTTATGTTATGGGACAGTAGAAAAATGAAAAAAATCAGAAAACAGCCGTATCCCTGCTGAATGCGCACAAAAACAGAGACAAATAGAAAAACACATACAAACAGTGAAATCATTGCAAAATCAAACACTGGGGATACCGAAGAATATCTTATACGATGTTAACTTTATTTGTGAGGTTTATGTTATGGGACAGTAGAAAAATGAAAAAAAATCAGAAAACAGTCGTATTCCAGCTGAATGCGCACAAAAACAGACAAAAATAGAAAAACACATTCAAACAGTGATCATTGCAAAATCAAACAGTGAAGGTATATAACTATATCTTATGAGATGTTTACTTTATTTGGGAGGTTTATGTAATGGGACAATAAAAAAATGAAAAAAATCAGAAAACAGCCATACCCCTGCTGAATGCACACAAAAACAGAGACAAATAGAAAAACACATCCAAACAGTGAAATCATTGCAAAATCAAACAATGGAGGTATATAACTATATCTTATAAGATTTTAACTTTATTTGTGAGGTTTATGTTATGGGACAGTAGAAAAATGAAAAAAATCAGAAAACAGCCGTATCCCTGCTGAATGCGCACAAAAACAGAGACAAATAGAAAAACACATACAAACAGTGAAATCATTGCAAAATTAAACACTGGGGGTACCGAAGAATATCTTATAAGATGTTAACTTTATTTGTGAGGTTTATGTTATGGGACAGTAGAAAAATGAAAAAAATCAGAAAACAGCCGTATCCCTGCTGAATGCGCACAAAAACAGACACAAATAGAAAAACACATCCAAACAGTGAAATCATTATAAATTCAAACACTGAGGGTACATCAATATACCTTATAAGATGTTAACTTTATATTATAGGACAGTAGAAAAAAGATTAAAATACCCTCGATCAGCCTTAGTCCCTGATACACATACGGAAAAATCAGACTCCTGGCTTAATGCCTTTAGGAATTATTACAAAAAACACAGCCGAACGGCTGACCATTGACCTTTCCGAAGGTTGCACAGGTCTGAAACTCTGCCCCCGGGATAAGCTTTAGTCCCTGATATACATACGGAAAAATCAGACTCCTGACTCAATGCCTTTAGGAATTATTACAAAAAACACACCCAAACGGCTGACCTCTGACCTTTCCAAAGGTTTCACGGGTCTGAAATTCGGCACCCTGGATTAGCCTTAGTCCCTGATACACATACGGAAAAATCAGACTCCTGGCTTAATGCCTTTAGGAATTATTACGAAAAACACACCCGAACGGCTGACCATTGACCTTTCCGAAGGTTGCACAGGTCTGAAACTCTGCACCCGGGATAAGCCTAAATCCCTGATACACATACGGAAAAATCAGACTCCTGGCTCAATGCCTTTAGGAATTATTACAAAAAACACACCCGAACGGCTGACCTTTGACCTTTCCGAAGGTTGCACAGGTCTGAAACTCGGCACCCTGGATCAGCCAGGAGTCCCTAATACACATACGGAGAAATCAGCATCCGGGCTCATTGCCTTTAGGAATTATTGAAGAAAAGACAGTTTCCCACCTTTCTTACGTTTGAATTTTACAGACTGTGTTTTTGGCAGTTTTTTTTGGCCGGGGGAAAAAAGCCCAAAGTCCTGTGTCCAAAAACTGAAAATCAGGTCATGTCAGACTCTATACAGTCTTAGACCCTTTGGCCAGAGTGGAAGTTTTGGAGGAACTACATTTCTACAGGTCGCAGGAGTGTGAATATTTCATTTGTCGTTTGGGGTCCCAAGACGAGCGGAACGACGAGGGTACATTAGTATGTCTTATAAGATGTTAACTTTATTTGTGAGGTTTATGTTATGGGACAGTAGAAAAATGAAAAAAATCAGAAAACAGCCGTATCCCTGCTGAATGCGCACAAAAACAGAGACAAATAGAAAAACACATACAAACAGTGAAATCATTGCAAAATCAAACACTGGGGGTACCGAAGAATATCTTATACGATGTTAACTTTATTTGTGAGGTTTATGTTATGGGACAGTAGAAAAATGAAAAAAAATCAGAAAACAGTCGTATTCCAGCTGAATGCGCACAAAAACAGACAAAAATAGAAAAACACATTCAAACAGTGATCATTGCAAAATCAAACAGTGAAGGTATATAACTATATCTTATGAGATGTTTACTTTATTTGGGAGGTTTATGTAATGGGACAATAAAAAAATGAAAAAAATCAGAAAACAGCCATACCCCTGCTGAATGCACACAAAAACAGAGACAAATAGAAAAACACATCCAAACAGTGAAATCATTGCAAAATCAAACAATGGAGGTATATAACTATATCTTATAAGATTTTAACTTTATTTGTGAGGTTTATGTTATGGGACAGTAGAAAAATGAAAAAAATCAGAAAACAGCCGTATCCCTGCTGAATGCGCACAAAAACAGAGACAAATAGAAAAACACATACAAACAGTGAAATCATTGCAAAATTAAACACTGGGGGTACCGAAGAATATCTTATAAGATGTTAACTTTATTTGTGAGGTTTATGTTATGGGACAGTAGAAAAATGAAAAAAATCAGAAAACATCCGTATCCCTGCTGAATGCGCACAAAAACAGACACAAATAGAAAAACACATCCAAACAGTGAAATCATTATAAATTCAAACACTGAGGGTACATCAATATACCTTATAAGATGTTAACTTTATATTATAGGACAGTAGAAAAAAGATTAAAATACCCTCGATCAGCCTTAGTCCCTGATACACATACGGAAAAATCAGACTCCTGGCTTAATGCCTTTAGGAATTATTACAAAAAACACAGCCGAACGGCTGACCATTGACCTTTCCGAAGGTTGCACAGGTCTGAAACTCTGCCCCCGGGATAAGCTTTAGTCCCTGATATACATACGGAAAATTCAGACTCCTGACTCAATGCCTTTAGGAATTATTACAAAAAACACACCCGAATGGCTGACCATTGACCTTTCCGAAGGTTGCACAGGTCTGAAACTTGGCACCCTGGATCAGCCTTAGTCCCTGATATACATACGGAAAAATCAGACTCCTGACTCAATGCCTTTAGGAATTATTACAAAAAACACACCCAAACGGCTGACCTCTGACCTTTCCAAAGGTTTCACGGGTCTGAAATTCGGCACCCTGGATTAGCCTTAGTCCCTGATACACATACGGAAAAATCAGACTCCTGGCTTAATGCCTTTAGGAATTATTACGACAAACACAGCCGAACGGCTGACCATTGACCTTTCCGAAGTTGCACAGGTCTGAAACTCTGCACCCGGGATAAGCCTAAATCCCTGATACACATACGGAAAAATCAGACTCCTGGCTCAATGCCTTTAGGAATTATTACAAAAAACACACCCGAACGGCTGACCTTTGACCTTTCCGAAGGTTGCACAGGTCTGAAACTCGGCACCCTGGATCAGCCTTAGTCCCTGATACATATACGGAAAAATCAGACTCCTGGCTCAATGCCTTTCGGAATTATTACAAAAAACACACCCGAACGGCTGACCATTGACCTTTCCGAAGGTTGCACAGGTCTGAAACTCTGCACCCGGGATAAGCCTAAATCCCTGATACACATACGGAAAAATCAGACTCCTGGCTCAATGCCTTTGGGAATTATTACAAAAAACACACCCGAACGACTGACCTTTGACCTTTCCGAAGGTTGCACAGGTCTGAAACTTGGCACCCTGGATCAGCCAGGAGTCCCTGATACACATACGGAGAAATCAGCATCCGGGCTCATTGCCTTTAGGAATTATTGAAGAAAAGACAGTTTCCCACCTTTCTTACGTTTGAATTTTACAGACTGTGTTTTTGGCAGTTTTTTTTGGCCGGGGGAAAGAAGCCCAAAGTCCTGTGTCTAAAAACTGAAAATCAGGTCATGTCAGACTCTATACAGTCTTAGACCCTTTGGCCAGAGTGGAAGTTTTGGAGGAACTACATTTCTACAGGTCGCAGGAGTGTGAATATTTCATTTGTCGTTTGGGGTCCCAAGACGAGCGGAACGACGAGGGTACATTAGTATGTCTTATAAGATGTTAACTTTATTTGTGAGGTTTATGTTATGGGACAGTAGAAAAATGAAAAAAATCAGAAAACAGCCGTATCCCTGCTGAATGCGCACAAAACCAGAGACAAATAGAAAAACACATACAAACAGTGAAATCATTGCAAAATCAAACACTGGGGGTACCAAAGAATATCTTATAAGATGTTAACTTTATTTGTTAGGTTTATGTTATGGGACAGTAGAAAAATGAAAAAAAATCAGAAAACAGTCGTATTCCAGCTGAATGCGCACAAAAACAGACAAAAATAGAAAAACACATTCAAACAGTGAAATCATTGCAAAATCAAACAGTGAAGGTATATAACTATATCTTATGAGATGTTTACTTTATTTGGGAGGTTTATGTTATGGGACAATAAAAAAATGAAAAAAATCAGAAAACAGCCATACCCCTGCTGAATGCACACAAAAACAGAGACAAATAGAAAAACACATCAGAATCAGAATCAGAAGAGCTTTATTGCCAAGTACGATTTGCACATACAAGGAATTTGTTCTGGTGTCATCGGTGCATAACAAGCATACAAAATTTTAATATACACAGTATATAAATGTTTTCTTAAAGAGATGAAAAGAGCACTACAGAAAGAGCAGTACAGCTGGGCAGAAGTGAGTAACAGTGAAATATTCACCAGGTGCAAAAGTTCACAGTAATGACGTTAATGTAACGCATAAAAAAGATGTAATGATAATGTGACATGTAGAGGCAGAGGAGGAGTGTGAGGAGTGGAGGAGGAGTGTGAGGAGTTTTTTTTTTTTCCAAACAGTGAAATCATTGCAAAATCAAACAATGGAGGTATATAACTATATCTTATAAGATGTTAACTTTATTTGTGAGGTTTATGTTATGGGACAGTAGAAAAATGAAAAAAATCAGAAAACATCCGTATCCCTGCTGAATGCGCACAAAAACAGACACAAATAGAAAAACACATCCAAACAGTGAAATCATTATAAATTCAAACACTGAGGGTACATCAATATACCTTATAAGATGTTAACTTTATATTATAGGACAGTAGAAAAAAGATTAAAATACCCTCGATCAGCCTTAGTCCCTGATACACATACGGAAAAATCAGACTCCTGGCTTAATGCCTTTAGGAATTATTACAAAAAACACAGCCGAACGGCTGACCATTGACCTTTCCGAAGGTTGCACAGGTCTGAAACTCTGCCCCCGGGATAAGCTTTAGTCCCTGATATACATACGGAAAATTCAGACTCCTGACTCAATGCCTTTAGGAATTATTACAAAAAACACACCCGAATGGCTGACCATTGACCTTTCCGAAGGTTGCACAGGTCTGAAACTTGGCACCCTGGATCAGCCTTAGTCCCTGATATACATACGGAAAAATCAGACTCCTGACTCAATGCCTTTAGGAATTATTACAAAAAACACACCCAAACGGCTGACCTCTGACCTTTCCAAAGGTTTCACGGGTCTGAAATTCGGCACCCTGGATTAGCCTTAGTCCCTGATACACATACGGAAAAATCAGACTCCTGGCTTAATGCCTTTAGGAATTATTACGACAAACACAGCCGAACGGCTGACCATTGACCTTTCCGAAGTTGCACAGGTCTGAAACTCTGCACCCGGGATAAGCCTAAATCCCTGATACACATACGGAAAAATCAGACTCCTGGCTCAATGCCTTTAGGAATTATTACAAAAAACACACCCGAACGGCTGACCTTTGACCTTTCCGAAGGTTGCACAGGTCTGAAACTCGGCACCCTGGATCAGCCTTAGTCCCTGATACATATACGGAAAAATCAGACTCCTGGCTCAATGCCTTTCGGAATTATTACAAAAAACACACCCGAACGGCTGACCATTGACCTTTCCGAAGGTTGCACAGGTCTGAAACTCTGCACCCGGGATAAGCCTAAATCCCTGATACACATACGGAAAAATCAGACTCCTGGCTCAATGCCTTTGGGAATTATTACAAAAAACACACCCGAACGACTGACCTTTGACCTTTCCGAAGGTTGCACAGGTCTGAAACTTGGCACCCTGGATCAGCCAGGAGTCCCTGATACACATACGGAGAAATCAGCATCCGGGCTCATTGCCTTTAGGAATTATTGAAGAAAAGACAGTTTCCCACCTTTCTTACGTTTGAATTTTACAGACTGTGTTTTTGGCAGTTTTTTTTGGCCGGGGGAAAGAAGCCCAAAGTCCTGTGTCTAAAAACTGAAAATCAGGTCATGTCAGACTCTATACAGTCTTAGACCCTTTGGCCAGAGTGGAAGTTTTGGAGGAACTACATTTCTACAGGTCGCAGGAGTGTGAATATTTCATTTGTCGTTTGGGGTCCCAAGACGAGCGGAACGACGAGGGTACATTAGTATGTCTTATAAGATGTTAACTTTATTTGTGAGGTTTATGTTATGGGACAGTAGAAAAATGAAAAAAATCAGAAAACAGCCGTATCCCTGCTGAATGCGCACAAAACCAGAGACAAATAGAAAAACACATACAAACAGTGAAATCATTGCAAAATCAAACACTGGGGGTACCGAAGAATATCTTATAAGATGTTAACTTTATTTGTGAGGTTTATGTTATGGGACAGTAGAAAAATGAAAAAAAATCAGAAAACAGTCGTATTCCAGCTGAATGCGCACAAAAACAGACAAAAATAGAAAAACACATTCAAACAGTGAAATCATTGCAAAATCAAACAGTGAAGGTATATAACTATATCTTATGAGATGTTTACTTTATTTGGGAGGTTTATGTTATGGGACAATAAAAAAATGAAAAAAATCAGAAAACAGCCATACCCCTGCTGAATGCACACAAAAACAGAGACAAATAGAAAAACACATCAGAATCAGAATCAGAAGAGCTTTATTGCCAAGTACGATTTGCACATACAAGGAATTTGTTCTGGTGTCATCGGTGCATAACAAGCATACAAAATTTTAATATACACAGTATATAAATGTTTTCTTAAAGAGATGAAAAGAGCACTACAGAAAGAGCAGTACAGCTGGGCAGAAGTGAGTAACAGTGAAATATTCACCAGGTGCAAAAGTTCACAGTAATGACGTTAATGTAACGCATAAAAAAGATGTAATGATAATGTGACATGTAGAGGCAGAGGAGGAGTGTGAGGAGTGGAGGAGGAGTGTGAGGAGTTTTTTTTTTTTCCAAACAGTGAAATCATTGCAAAATCAAACAATGGAGGTATATAACTATATCTTATAAGATTTTAACTTTATTTGTGAGGTTTATGTTATGGGACAGTAGAAAAATGAAAAAAATCAGAAAACAGCCGTATCCCTGCTGAATGCGCACAAAAACAGAGACAAATAGAAAAACACATACAAACAGTGAAATCATTGCAAAATTAAACACTGGGGGTACTGAAGAATATCTTATAAGATGTTAACTTTATTTGTGAGGTTTATGTTATGGGACAGTAGAAAAATGAAAAAAATCAGAAAACAGCCGTATCCCTGCTGAATGCGCACAAAAACAGACACAAATAGAAAAACACATCCAAACAGTGAAATCATTATAAATTCAAACACTGAGGGTACATTGATATACCTTATAAGATGTTAACTTCATATTATAGGACAGTAGAAAAAAGATTATAATACCCTCGATCAGCCTTAGTCCCTGATACACATACAGAAAAATCAAACTCCTGGCTTAATGCCTTGAGGAATTATTACAAAAAACACACCCTTTGACCTTTCCAAAGGTTGCACGGGTCTGAAACTCGGCACCCTAGATACGGAAAAATCAGACTTCTGGCTTAATGCCTTTAGGAATTATTACAAAAAACACACCCGAACGGCTGACCTTTGACCTTTCCGAAAGTTGCACAGGTCTGAAACTCGGCACCCTAGATCAGCCTTAGTCCCTGATACACATACGGAAAAATCAGACTCCTGGCTCAATGCCTTTAGGAATTATTACAAAAAACACACCCGAACGGCTGACCATTGACCTTTCCGAAGGTTGCACAGGTCTAAAACTCGGCACCCTGGATTAGCCTTAGTCGCTGATACACATACGGAAAAATCAGACTCCTGGCTCAATGCCTTTAGGAATTATTACAAAAAACACACCCAAACGGCTGACCTTTGACCTTTCCAAAGGTTGCACAGGTCTGAAACTCTGCACCCGGGATAAGCCTAAATCCCTGATACACATACGGAAAAATCAGACTCCTGGCTCAATGCCTATAGGAATTATTACAAAAAACACACCCGAACGGCTGACCATTGACCTTTCCGAAGGTTGCACAGGTCTGAAACTCGGCACCCTGGATCAGCCTTAGTCCCTGATACACATACGGAAAAATCAGACTCCTGGCTCAATGCCTTTAGGAATTATTACAAAAAACACACCCGAACGGCTGACCTTTGACCTTTCCGAAGGTTGCACAGGTCTGAAACTCGGCACCCTGGATCAGCCTTAGTCCCTGATACATATACGGAAAAATCAGACTCCTGGCTCAATGCCTTTAGGAATTATTACAAAAAACACACCCGAACGGCTGACCATTGACCTTTCCGAAGGTTGCACAGGTCTGAAACTCTGCACCCGGGATAAGCCTAAATCCCTGATACACATACGAAAAAATCAGACTCCTGGCTCAATGCCTTTGGGAATTATTACAAAAAACACACCCGAACGACTGACCTTTGACCTTTCCGAAGGTTGCACAGGTCTGAAACTCGGCACCCTGGATCAGCCAGGAGTCCCTGATACACATACGGAGAAATCAGCATCCGGGCTCATTGCCTTTAGGAATTATTGAAGAAAAGACAGTTTCCCACCTTTCTTACGTTTGAATTTTACAGACTGTGTTTTTGGCAGTTTTTTTTGGCCGGGGGAAAAAAGCCCAAAGTCCTGTGTCCAAAAACTGAAAATCAGGTCATGTCAGACTCTATACAGTCTTAGACCCTTTGGCCAGAGTGGAAGTTTTGGAGGAACTACATTTCTACAGGTCGCAGGAGTGTGAATATTTCATTTGTCGTTTGGGGTCCCAAGACGAGCGGAACGACGAGGGTACATTAGTATGTCTTATAAGATGTTAACTTTATTTGTGAGGTTTATGTTATGGGACAGTAGAAAAATGAAAAAAATCAGAAAACAGCCGTATCCCTGCTGAATGCGCACAAAAACAGAGACAAATAGAAAAACACATACAAACAGTGAAATCATTGCAAAATCAAACACTGGGGGTACCGAAGAATATCTTATAAGATGTTAACTTTATTTGTGAGGTTTATGTTATGGGACAGTAGAAAAATGAAAAAAAATCAGAAAACAGTCGTATTCCAGCTGAATGTGCACAAAAACAGAGACAAATAGAAAAACACATCCAAACAGTGAAATCATTGCAAAATCAAACAGTGAAGGTATATAACTATATCTTATGAGATGTTTACTTTATTTGTGAGGTTTATGTTATGGGACAATAAAAAAATGAAAAAAATCAGAAAACAGCCATACCCCTGCTGAATGCACACAAAAACAGAGACAAATAGAAAAACACATCCAAACAGTGAAATCATTGCAAAATCAAACAATGGAGGTATATAACTATATCTTATGAGATGTTTACTTTATTTGGGAGGTTTATGTTATGGGACAATAAAAAAATGAAAAAAATCAGAAAACAGCCATACCCCTGCTGAATGCACACAAAAACAGAGACAAATAGAAAAACACATCAGAATCAGAATCAGAAGAGCTTTATTGCCAAGTACGATTTGCACATACAAGGAATTTGTTCTGGTGTCATCGGTGCATAACAAGCATACAAAATTTTAATATACACAGTATATAAATGTTTTCTTAAAGAGATGAAAAGAGCACTACAGAAAGAGCAGTACAGCTGGGCAGAAGTGAGTAACAGTGAAATATTCACCAGGTGCAAAAGTTCACAGTAATGACGTTAATGTAACGCATAAAAAAGATGTAATGATAATGTGACATGTAGAGGCAGAGGAGGAGTGTGAGGAGTGGAGGAGGAGTGTGAGGAGTTTTTTTTTTTTCCAAACAGTGAAATCATTGCAAAATCAAACAATGGAGGTATATAACTATATCTTATAAGATTTTAACTTTATTTGTGAGGTTTATGTTATGGGACAGTAGAAAAATGAAAAAAATCAGAAAACAGCCGTATCCCTGCTGAATGCGCACAAAAACAGAGACAAATAGAAAAACACATACAAACAGTGAAATCATTGCAAAATTAAACACTGGGGGTACTGAAGAATATCTTATAAGATGTTAACTTTATTTGTGAGGTTTATGTTATGGGACAGTAGAAAAATGAAAAAAATCAGAAAACAGCCGTATCCCTGCTGAATGCGCACAAAAACAGACACAAATAGAAAAACACATCCAAACAGTGAAATCATTATAAATTCAAACACTGAGGGTACATTGATATACCTTATAAGATGTTAACTTCATATTATAGGACAGTAGAAAAAAGATTATAATACCCTCGATCAGCCTTAGTCCCTGATACACATACAGAAAAATCAAACTCCTGGCTTAATGCCTTGAGGAATTATTACAAAAAACACACCCTTTGACCTTTCCAAAGGTTGCACGGGTCTGAAACTCGGCACCCTAGATACGGAAAAATCAGACTTCTGGCTTAATGCCTTTAGGAATTATTACAAAAAACACACCCGAACGGCTGACCTTTGACCTTTCCGAAGGTTGCACAGGTCTGAAACTCGGCACCCTAGATCAGCCTTAGTCCCTGATACACATACGGAAAAATCAGACTCCTGGCTCAATGCCTTTAGGAATTATTACAAAAAACACACCCGAACGGCTGACCATTGACCTTTCCGAAGGTTGCACAGGTCTAAAACTCGGCACCCTGGATTAGCCTTAGTCGCTGATACACATACGGAAAAATCAGACTCCTGGCTCAATGCCTTTAGGAATTATTACAAAAAACACACCCGAACGGCTGACCTTTGACCTTTCCAAAGGTTGCACAGGTCTGAAACTCTGCACCCGGGATAAGCCTAAATCCCTGATACACATACAGAAAAATCAGACTCCTGGCTCAATGCCTATAGGAATTATTACAAAAAACACACCCGAACGGCTGACCATTGACCTTTCCGAAGGTTGCACAGGTCTGAAACTCGGCACCCTGGATCAGCCTTAGTCCCTGATACACATACGGAAAAATCAGACTCCTGGCTCAATGCCTTTAGGAATTATTACAAAAAACACACCCGAACGGCTGACCTTTGACCTTTCCGAAGGTTGCACAGGTCTGAAACTCGGCACCCTGGATCAGCCTTAGTCCCTGATACATATACAGAAAAATCAGACTCCTGGCTCAATGCCTTTAGGAATTATTACAAAAAACACACCCGAACGGCTGACCATTGACCTTTCCGAAGGTTGCACAGGTCTGAAACTCTGCACCCGGGATAAGCCTAAATCCCTGATACACATACGGAAAAATCAGACTCCTGGCTCAATGCCTTTGGGAATTATTACAAAAAACACACCCGAACGACTGACCTTTGACCTTTCCGAAGGTTGCACAGGTCTGAAACTCGGCACCCTGGATCAGCCAGGAGTCCCTGATACACATACGGAGAAATCAGCATCCGGGCTCATTGCCTTTAGGAATTATTGAAGAAAAGACAGTTTCCCACCTTTCTTTCGTTTGAATTTTACAGACTGTGTTTTTGGCAGTTTTTTTTGGCCGGGGGAAAAAAGCCCAAAGTCCTGTGTCCAAAAACTGAAAATCAGGTCATGTCAGACTCTATACAGTCTTAGACCCTTTGGTCAGAGTGAAAGTTTTGGAGTAACTACATTTCTACAGGTCGCAGGAGTGTGAATATTTCATATGTCGTTTGGGGTCCCAAGACGAGCGGAACGACGAGGGTAGATTAGTATATCTTATAAGATGTTAACTTTATTTGTGAGGTTTATGTTATGGGACAGTAGAAAAATGAAAAAAAATCAGAAAACAGTCGTATTCCAGCTGAATGCACACAAAAACAGAGACAAATAGAAAAACACATCCAAACAGTGAAATCATTGCAAAATAAAACACTGAAGGTATATGACTATAACTTATGAGATGTTAACTTTATTTGTGAGGTTTATGTTATGGGACAATAAAAAAATGAAAAAAATCAGAAAACAGCCGTATCCCTGCTGAATGCACACAAAAACAGAGACAAATAGAAAAACACATCCAAACAGTGAAATCATTGCAAAATAAAACAATGAAGTTATATAACTATGTCTTATAAGATGTTAACTTTATTTGTGAGGTTTATGTTATGGGACAGTAGAAAAATGAAAAAAAATCAGCAAACAGTTGTATTCCAGCTGAATGCGCACAAAAACAGACAAAAATAGAAAAACACATCCAAACAGTGAAATCATTGCAAAATCAAACACTGAAGGTATATAACTATATCTTTTAAGATGTTAACTTCATTTGTGAGGTTCATGTTATGGGACAGCAGAAACATAAAAAAAATCCGGAAACAGCCTTATCTCAGCTGAATGCGCACACAAACAGACACCAATAGAAAAACACATCCCAACAGTGAAATCTTTGCAAAATTAAACACTGATGGTAAAGAAGTATATCTTATAAGATTTTAAGTTCATTTGTTAGGTTTATATTATGGGAAAGTAGAAAAATGAAAAAAATCCGAAAACAGCCTTATCTCAGCTCAATGGGGCACAAACAGACACCAATAGAAAAACACATCCAAACAGTGAAATCATTGCAAAATCAAACAGTGAGTGTACAGAACTAAATCTTTTAAGATGTTAACTTCATTTGTGAGGTTTATGTAATGGGACAGCAGAAAAATTTAAAAAATCCGGAAACAGCCTTATCTCAGCTGAATGCGCACACAAACAGACAACAATAGAAAAACACTTGCAAACAGTGAAATCATTGCAAAATCAAACACTGAGGGTACAGAAAGTATATCTTTTAAGATGTTAACTTTATTTGTGAGGTTTATGTTATGGGACACAGGACAAACAGAACTTGGGGCTTTTTCCCCCCGGCCAAAAAAGACTGCCAAAAAGACAGTCTGTAAAATTCAAACGTAAAAAAGGTGGGAAACTGTCTTTTCTTCAACAGTTCCTAAAGGCAATGAGCCCGGAGTCTGATTACACGTATGTGTATCAGGGACTAAGGCTCATCCCGGTTGCCGAGTTTTAGACCTGTGCAACCTTCATAAAGGTCATAGGTCAGCCGTTTGGGTGTGTTTTTTGTAATAATTCCTAAAGGCATTGGGCCAGGAGTCTGATTTTTCTGTATGTGTATCAAGGACTAAGACTAATCACCGGGTGCAGAGTTTCAGACCCGTGCAACCTTCGGAAAGGTCAATGGTCAGCCGTTCGGGTGTGTTTTTTGTAATAATTCCTATAATATAAAACCCACAAACGAAGTTAACATCTTATAAGATATACTTATGTACCCTCAGTGTTTGATTTTGCAATGATTTCATTGTTTGGATTTGTTTTTGTAGATGTAGATGTGGATGTGTTTTTTGTAATAATTCCTATAATATAAAACCCACAAATTAAGTTAACATCTTATAAGATATACTTATGTACCCTCAGTATTTGATTTTGCAATGATTTCACTGTTTGGATTTGTTTTTCTATTTGTGTGTTTTTGTGCGCATTCAGCAGGGATACGGCTGTTTTCTGATTTTTTTAATTTTCTACTGTCCCATAACATAAACCTCACAAATAAAGTTAACGTCTTATAAGATATACTTCTGTACCCTCAGTGTTTGATTTTGCAATGATTTCACTGTTTGGATATGTTTTTCTATTTGTGTCTGTTTTTGTGCGCATTCAGCTGGGATACGGCTGTTTTCTGATTTTTTTAATTTTCTACTGTCCCATAACATAAACCTCACAAATAAAGTTAACATCTTATAAGATATAGTCATATACCTTCAGTGTTTGATTTTGCAATGATTTCACTGTTTGGATGTGTTTTTCTATTTGTGTCTTTTTGTGTGCGCATTCAGCTGAGATAATGCTGTTTCCTGATTTTTTTCTTTTTTCAACTGTCCCATAACATAAACATCACAAATAAAGTTAACATCTTATAAGATATACTTCTGTACCCCCAGTGTTTGATTTTGCAATGATTTCACAGTTTGGATGTGTTTTTCTATCGTTGTCTGTTCGTGTGCGCAATACTCTGAGATAAGGCTGTTTTCGGATTTTTACCGTTTTCTTAACAGTTGACCTTTCACAATGGCAGCATTGAGTGTTTTTTCTTTTTTTTTCTGGAGCCTTTAACTCCTCATGTTGACAAAATAATGCAATAATATATGTAGAATATTATCAAACCTCTAATAATGACCACCGTAGGCATGAATGATTGTAAAATGGATTACAGTCAAAATAATATAAGATGACATACAGCATAATATTTTCATGGGGGTTAATTCAATTATTTACCAATAGGGTGGCAGCTAACCAAATGGAAGCATCAGTAGTTTTAATCTCTACTGGCTCTTACCCTGGTCTGGCAGAGCTTCAGAGAATAAATCTCCATGGCAACCTAACTTTATCAATTGATCTTGTTTTGAGCAAAATAGTCCAGGATACTGGACAGCTTAATCCCTTCTGTGCATGGTCCTCTGATATTTTCAAGCCTCAACTTGCCAGCTCCATGTTTATTTTTATTATATCAGAAAGTATGAGTGTGTGGATGAGCTAACTCATGCTTTTGAAGCATGATGATGGTCGCCACAGCGGTCATCTTCCAGATAGAGATTAGATAGAAAATAAAAACTCTAAACTCAAGGAATTTTGCGAGAACAGGTGAACGTCACATAGTGTACCCTGAGACATTATTGCTCTGGACCATAATCATGAATTGGACTGATAATCTGAAGAGATTACCGGCATTTTGTGAAAAATCCCAGTACGGAAATAAAAGTGCCGGTTCTGTGTACTGGAAAGTACCGGGCCACTTCAAGCACTAGCTAATAATTGTACTGTAATGACAGTGATTGTATTTTCTGTACACTTAATGTCTCTTATGTGATCTTATTCTTCAACAAACAAGTGCACAATATAATTCACTTAGAATTCTAAACAGCACATTGCAATTTCTACAATTATTATCAAAGTATTGATCAGTAATACAGTGAAAATGAGAGGAAATATGAATATTTGCTTTGCAAGTCAATTTAAGGTGTGCGCCCCTAAATGTTTTGCTTGCTCTCCTAAAATGTTCAGTTAGGGGTTACTGTGCTCCTTGTAAAACGTTAGTCTGATGCCCTCCAAACATTGTTCTAAAGGGTTTATGGTCTTAGTTCCTCTTCAGTAGAGCTGCATGTCCACAATGTAAAAAAAACCCTTCTCCACTAACTATGGTTGTTTCCATCCCTTCTCTTCTATTGTTTGTATTGTATTTGTATTGTATTTGTATTTTATGTATTTAGGTGGTCTTATAAATAAAAGGATACATACTGTGAAGCAGCACTGTAATAAGCGACGGCCAGTTGATGAACCCATTAAAATATTCCATAACATGTCATTTAGCAGACACTTTTATCCAAAGCGACTAACAATGGAATTGAGTACAATCAGCCAGGAGCAGAGTCGAACTAGCGACCATTACGACCATGCTGTCTTTCGCACACAGGGTACCGGTCTTAACCACTGAGCCACTCTACCCCCGTATATATGAAATATGTCGTATTAACTTGTGATAGGATGTGGAATTTAAGACCGGTTAAGGTCTTTTTATTTTTTATTTCCCTTTTCATTGCTTAAGCAGGAATGTTGTTGTGACCTATGGCCTTTGTGGACCAAGTGAGGGTGGACCATGGAGGAGAATTTTATCTCTCACCGTATGTGCAAGAAAAACTGACAGCATTAACAAGGGTATTTAAAAGTGTTTCTAAACATTATTTCTCTCAACACCATATGTGATGTGTGTGTGGGTATGTATTTTTCAGTACTTGGACAGTGGAGTGTCTGGGTGGTTGTGTATAGCTCCTGTGTGTCTATATCGATACATGTTACTAGATTATATCAGACAGTGGTCATGAAATTATTTGCATTTCTTTTTCCCACAAAATCTTTTCTGAGTTATATGGCATGTGAAAAGTAAAAGATAATCTTGGAATAACATTAATATTTCCTAAAATGTGTTCCATTGACTGGGCTTGAAACCTAAAAGCAACATAAAACTTTTTTTTAATTCCCTTCTGCTCTGCATTTTTACAGAACCACAGGAAGTGAACAACACTTCCACTGAAGGCCGCCTTGGTTCACCTGGTGGACCAAGAGCTTCTTGATATGGAGGACACCACAGTTCGATACTGTGTGTCAAACCTGAGCTGCCAGCATCGGAATCCAACGGTTTATTGATGCTTGGAATTCTCACACAGTTTCAGGTATTTGATCCATTTGAGCAGTTGTATCCCAAACACAAAAATGAATTTCACTTAGCAGGGAGCCTGCTGTGAGGATTACTTCCCCCTTGGCAACACCTCAGGTCCACTTCCTCAGGTCCAACTGAGCATTTTCAAATTCAAAATGTGTGAAGAAAATAATTTCAGTGTAATCAAATCAGTGCATCTGAAAAGTATTCAGATGCACTGGCTTTCATGTAATAACCCTAACCCTAACCCTCATTTATTACACACTTTGTTGTGTTAGAGACTTGATTTAAATAAATAGCATAGCATTAATCGGATTTTACATAATTTAGGCAGCTGACAAAACAATACTGTGAAATTACAGTTGCCTGATAGCCAAGTAAAAGTACTCCATACTACTAGTACATGAAGTATAAGTGGTACTGAGTTCAGTGAAAGTGAAATCATACACTACTAATACAAATTATGGATTTTAAACTTCATCAAAAATGGATGATCACACAGGTCATACAAAACATCTAGCTTATGTTTGATTTGATTTAATTATTTTACATGTAATCACTATAATACGATAGGATTAGGGTTAGTTTTGATAAATTATTTAAGCTTTTTCTTTTTCAGTACATTGTGACTGATGTTGATGAGGTCGAGGTCTTCAGCGTCTGAGGCTGTGTCTTTGACAGTCAGGATGAATTGAGCCCCAAATAAAGTGAAACATTGTGTTTACCTGTAATTGCACCTGTGTAAACAAAACCAGACTTTTGTTTGGGTTCACGTAGAGGGCAAGTCTTTGAAGTCCCTCAAGATGCCCGTTTGTTTTTTTTACTCAAAGGAGTGAATGTGTGTATGAGCCTCTTTGTAGGTGTAGGTGCCTGTGTATCATGTCGAGTTGAACTTGATGTGAGAACAAGAAGTGCCTGGAGTTGCACATACACACACACACACACACACACACACACACACTCATTCCTAAACCCACATTCACACCATACTATGATATCCCTAAAATACACCCAAATCATTTTAGCTTCAGATATTGATTGAAATGGCCTGCTGTTTGTTATATGATAATGAAAAATGTTGATATTCCCTGACAGTGGTAGATTTATATTACATAAAAATTAACTTCACCTACACCAGATTTCAAGCAATTTGCATCAACACAGCCAAAAAAATCCAAAAGCACAAAGAATGCAGAGGATTAATCTGTAATGTCTTTATTACAAAAAATCTTGGAAGCGAACATTTCTGCCATGCATGTATGGTGAAACAAAGGGGCAGTTTATTTCAACTACTACTGTAGCTTTAAGATAATTATCGACCATCATCACACTCCAGCCAAGCAACGTAGTTCCCCACCACAGCAGCAGCGGATTAATATCCAAAACGTGAACAGGTCTGCTCAGCAGGTGGATGAACATGTAATGGAGTTGCAGCATCAGTCGCTGACCAAGGAATTACTGGGGAAGTTGGTGGAAGAGGGAGGCTATTGACATGTCACAGGAAGATGCTCAAAAATTTAGAGGTAAGTGAAATTGTACATCATTATAATGAGCTAAACAGCAGGCCAGGTGGCTAAAGAGTTGTTGCTAAAATGTGTTCGTTAATTACAGTAACTACGTCTTTTCACTCACTGAAAATACATACATACATGTATTTAAACACACACACGAATTAATCGAAATATAGTTAATAATAATATATGCACAAGTAAATGTTCCATGCTCTTTTTTTTCTTTTTCGCTTTGCTGTTTTTTGCGAAAGTTTAGTGTTTAAATACAATCAGTATCCTATCCAGGGGCGTCACTAGGTTTTAAGGACAGGGGGGGCTTAGCCCCCAGGAGATGCACAGAATGTGAGCGAACGTTTAATTTCACAAACAGCTAACAAAAACTGAGAAATGGCACGTTTTGGACAGATTTAACAGAGATACTTTACTGTGCAAATGTTTTAGGCCACCATTACATTTTTAACACAGTACAACAACAAACACAGGAAGTACTGTATGTTTACACAATGATTTGAATTAATAACTGATCAACAAAGAGGGTAATGCCATGACTTTCACTCACAACAATTGTTTACTCCCAAATATTTTGAAGTCACACAGAATATATTTTGGGCACATATGTGACTAAAATGGTTGTAATTTTAAGCCCTGAAAAAATATAACTTAATTACATAAATTACAGTTATATTAAGGTACTCTTGAAAATATTTGGGCCAGGCTAATTTGGCTTATACATCACTCTCTTGGCTATCTCCACTTTCCAATCATTACTCTCCTAAATAAAAGCTCAAGTTAAATAAGTCTTGTATGGTGCACTTGGACTGAAATGTTTCATATTTCATATTCATATTGAGTTCCATAAAATTCCAGGACTGTCTGCATCACAAATGACTCTATCCTGTGAAATCCTTTAGACTCACCTTTCCAGTAGAGGTTTCTCCCCTCTCACTCTCTCTGCTCCTCTGCCCTGACTCCTACAGGTCAATAGGGGTGGTGGAGTGATTATTATTATTACTACCGTATTATCATTATTATTATTATTATCCACATAATCATACGTGAATGAGCTGTTCCTCGGTGTGCATCTGATGCTGGAGCTGATGCTCCAGAAGGAAGTCACCCCAAAGATAATATGAAGAGTGCACACCTAACGCTATAAACAACCAGGACCTTCACATTGCATTTCGGACTAACTAGCTAGCTACTGTAAGTAGCAGAATTCTTTTGGAGCTGAAATGTAACTTTTGACCGCAAACAATAAAGGTAAGACGTGCACAGAGATATACAGCACGCATCTCATGCTGCCTCCTGTACAGGGGGCTCTCGGCTACAGAGTGTGTAAGCCAGGTTTTTATTTGTCAAACGGAGCATTTGGCAATTACGTGGGACTTTCTGCTGTTAGCTGGGGGGCTGCAGCTAACTTATTGTTACTATCAGCAGTGATACTTACTCTCTTGAAAAAATGTCGTATATCCATTCTTGTTCACGTTCTTCTCCTAATGCTGCTCTAGTCGGTTCTGTGTGCTCCGCTCCCGGTACACACACTGCAGGTACCCAGGTACCGAGTGCAAGCTAGGTTGCAGGGAAAACGTGGACTGGATTTCAGTGATTTGGGCGTGCTCTATATGAACAAGTGGAATGGACTCGATAACGACGCACTGACTCTGACTCTCTACCGCTTCCATAAGGGAAACTAAGATTTATGATCACATTTAAGTTAATAATAACTGGTTATATGATTATTTATCTAAACTCAAATTCTCGCCACATTATATTGAATTTGTCAGCACTTTTTTGTAAAAAAAAAAAAAAAAAAATCTTTTTTTTTATAAATGAACATAAAATTATTTAGGGGGGCTTAAGAATATTTTAGGGGGGCTTTAGCCCCCCTAAAATGGGCCTAATGACGCCACTGATCCTATCTCTGAGATATCTCTGAGATGGTGTTGTGTGCGACGTTACACGGGAGCCAGACTTTCTGTCTGAACAGTTCCACTGTGAGAACCGATGTCCTCTCACCCGGACCCGCAGCTGCAAAGCTCCCGTCTTCGCGGAACCGCTTGCTGTGTTTCGGCTGCGTCTTCGGTTGTGAGGGCTGTCGGTCACATCGCTGATCTGTTCAGAGAGCTTCGCTGGTGCTGCTGCTGCAGGTATCCTGTCTATTTAACAAGTAGGCTATACACTAAATCTATCCCTCTATTCTTAAAAATTAAGTCCACTCTGAATGTTGATACAGTGTGGGTGTTGTAATTATTATTATTTTTTTATGACCGTCTTTTCCATTCTTACAACGCACAGTTAACGTGACTGGATTCTGCTTCATTGTAAGAAGGTCTCTTGGCAAATTGGAATATAAATGAAAACATTTTATTAATAGATCAATAGAACACTGAACATTGTTTTCACCATACACTTGAGTATATGGCAGGAATGTTCACTCCCAAGAATTGTTGTCATAAAAGATTAATACTTTTGTCCTGCATCAGTCCTCCTCAAAACTACCAAATATTCAATCATTTCCATATTACAAATGTCCTCTTTTCAAATTAAGAGGGGAGGGAGTACATGTTTTATCTGATGCTACACAAAACTAACAATGCTTCAAAGTTAATATTGTGGGTAATCTTTGACATATTCAAGACAAATCTCCCAGCCACCCAACATTTGTCATATCTGTTGCCAGTACAACCCATGAAATGCTCATTTGTACTTGTCATAAAGTCACTGCAGCTCTGACCTTGTAACCTAAATATGTTTCTGCTCCAAAATCACTTTGTTTCATACATGAGGCTAATGTCTGGCAGATTATACCAATTTTAGCCAATCTTCATCACTAATTTTTATGTTAAATTCTGATTCCCATCTTTCTTTTATGTATTTTGTAGCCATTTTTTATATAGTCCCAATATAATTCTAATTGTGGTTTCTTTGTATTCGTTGATTATGATGATCTGGATCACACTATTCACTTCTCAGGAGGGGTCCATCCTGATCTCTTTGATATAGTAGTCTCTAAGTTGCAGGAATCCACAGAATGAATCATGATTGATTATCTAAATCCTTTTTTTCTGTCATATTTTGGAAACTCTCCAGCTGTCCATCTTTCACCAAAACACACCATGCTGTGATTCCCTTGGTTGTCCACTGTTTAAATACTATATCGTACCTAGTCGGTGTAAAATTGCTATCTTATGCTATTATAATATCATATGCCAATTCAATAAATTAGTGTCTTTCTGTATCTTATATTTTTTTATTATGCTGAACCATATTTTGTATGTGAACATCGTGATTGTGTCTATTTGGTTTTGAATCTTCTTGTATGTTTCTTTATCCCCAATTATATTCTGTACTGGGTTTTCTCCAAACTCTTTTTCTATTTCATTTCACTGTGTCTGGTTTGCACCAACCTACAATATATCTCAATTGGGCCGCATGGTAGTATTCCTTTAATTTTGGAAGTCTCATCCCTCCTTCTTCTTTTGGCAGCTGGAGAGTTTCCAGTCTTATTGTGGGTCTTTTGCCACCTTAACTAAACTTTGATATAACTTTATTCCAGCTCATAAATTGGGGTTTGGGGGACCTCTACTGGTAGGGCTTGGAATAGGTATAAGGGAGTCGGCAGCACCCCGCTGCACCCGCAGGCTGTAGCAGAGAGCCACCCTTAAAGCAACAACTTTGGCTCTTTCTCTCCCACACCTGAATTCCCCGCTCCAGAGCCTGATGATGATCATGAAACACCTTTTGTAGAGGTAGAGAAAAATAAAAGAAAAGCTTGTAGTATAAGTTATAAAATGACGACAAACCCACACCATAGCTTCCCCCCAAACATTTATGTGCTTCCCCAAAGTTTCATCTTGGAATGCCCATGGCATCCAATCAAATTCTTTTAGAGCCCAACAAATTAAATTCTTGTTGAAAACTGACTTTGACATATTATGTTGGCAAGAACTGAGACGGAACACAAGTAAAGAGTATAACGGTATCCAGCATGTGGAACAAAGGTCTAAGTGTAATTTCTATTGGCGAAAGTAAAGCTGATGGTGTGGGGATCTTTTTTAAAACTGGTGATGTCACTATTATTCGTAAAACGAATGAATTCCTAATTTAATTCCTTGTAGATTGCTCATGTTGGATTGCTTTTACCGAGGAGAAAAAATACGAATGATACACGTGTACACCTCTCATGAGAGAACAAACATTTTTCAACTTTTTAAAAGACTTAAAGAACCGCTATTGGTCAGATACAAAATTAGTTTATGAGGCGACTTTAACACTGTCCATCGATGTAAACGACAGAGGGAGTTCTAAAGTCTTGAAACTCAGCTCTGACGGTAATCGCTTGACTCATCATTTTCACAGTTGAAGCACAAGAATCTGGATCTTTACAAAACAAATGTTATCTATCCGCAATTCCTATACTCCTATTCCAAATATGTTTGTGATTTAAACAGCATTTGTCGAGTGTAACATTAGTGATACTTTTGCAGTAGTATATTTATTGTGAGACACAATTATACATTTTTCCCAAATCTGTCCATGCCTCATCCATCTCTTCCTCTCCCTTCTTGTCTTCCTCCTCAGCACATGGAGAAGATCTCCATGCTGGCTTTCCATCCAGTTAAGATGCACAGCTGCTATGAGAAGGTGGTGAACCTGAGCCTTTGAGGGTCTGCAGCAACAAGTTTGACGTGAGCGGCCCGTCAGAGTTTGTCCAAAGGGCCCAGATCCCCATGAGAGAGGTGAAACCTCAACTACTGACTAACCAGTCTAATATAGACTGGTTAGTGGTGGTTAACTGGTTAACACAATGGGAAGTTTCTATGAGAGCTAATCATTTTATTGACACTCATTTTATTTCTTGATCATTTTCCTACACTGTAGCTCCTGTTTGACTAGAGTTTGTCAAATAGTTGGATGAAGAGGTTATGACTGTGGCATTGATCAAGGACACAGTAGAAACTAAAGCCGAACATCTTTTGACGGTTTGATAACTCAGTGGACAGTTAAATAGATATAGTTGTCTACAGACATGCCACAATACAGACTGTGGAACTGGGTGTAGTACATTATCATATATTATCATTATTTCATGGGATATTCCTATATGAGTCAGTTTGTCTGGTGTTACATGCATGTATGCTACAAAGTTAGGTACAAAACTACAAATTGTGTTTTACTAGATGTTTGAGCAGATCCTTCATCAGAGTCTCGAGTCTCAGGGTACAGAGGAGCTGTGTAAGATCATCCAGCACTGCCAGGACAGAGTCATTAAGGTAATACACAAAGAAAACAGGCTTGTGCATCAAATTCTTGCATAACATCTACATTAATATCTAATAATATTACATCTGGCATACTCCAGCCCTGGGAGTGAAACTTTTGGTCTGGCCTTGTTTTAGTGTTAATGAAAATTCAGGGTTTTGTTTCACTTCAGATGAGCACAAATTAAGACGTCAGGAAACGTAAGTGACTGCCACTGCCTGGGTCACTCCTACACAAGGTGTATCTAGTGTAAAACAAGATGTGAATCAGTATATGAAATCAGTGTTTTTCTCTTTCTCGTTCTGAAATATGATGTCATCATCCCAGTTTCTTGAATGTCTAGTGAACTAAACATCATTTAGGGAGATAACCACGTCCTGTGTGCCAAATTAATAAAATGCACATGGAAAGAGTGACACCACTATTGTTCATGAAAGATTGCACCAAAACAACTCAAAATTAAGTGAACTAATTTCAAATGTACCGGTTTCTTAACAGTTGACCTTTCACAATGGCAGCATTCAGTGTTTTTTTTTTTTTTTTTCCTGGAGCCTTTAACTCAAATAATGCAATAATATGTAGAATATTATCAAACCTCTTACTGACCTGAATGACGGTGGTCTAATAATGACCACCGTAGGCATGAATGATTGTAAAATTGATTACTGTCAAAATAATATAAGATGTAGCTACTTGAATGACATACAGCATAATATTTTCATGGGGGTTAATTCAATTATTTACCAATCAGAGTGACAGCTGACCAAATGGAATCATCAGCAGGATTAATCTCTACTGGCTCTTACCCTGGTCTGGCAGAGCTTCAGAGAATAAATCTCCATGGCAACCTAACTTTATCAATTTATTAATTTTTGAGCAGGAGTCCAGGATACCGGGCAATATCCCAGCTTAATCCCTTCTGTGCATGGTCCTCTGATATTTTCAAGCCTCAACTTGCCAGCTCCATGTTTATTTTTATTATATCAGAAAGTATGAGTGTGTGGATGAGCTAACTCATGCTTTTGAAGCATGATGATGGTCGCCACAGCGGTCATCTTCCAGATAGAGATTAGATAGAAAATAAAAACTCTAAACTCAAGGAATTTTGCGAGAACAGGTGAACGTCACATAGTGTACCCTGAGACATTATTGCTCTGGACCATAATCATGAATTGGACTGATAATCTGAAGAGATTACCGGCATTTTGTGAAAAATCCCAGTACGGAAATAAAAGTGCCGGTTCTGTGTACTGGAAAGTACCGGGCCACTTCAAGCACTAGCTAATAATTGTACTGTAATGACAGTGATTGTATTTTCTGTACACTTAATGTCTCTTATGTGATCTTATTCTTCAACAAACAAGTGCACAATATAATTCACTTAGAATTCTAAACAGCACATTGCAATTTCTACAATTATTATCAAAGTATTGATCAGTAATACAGTGAAAATGAGAGGAAATATGAATATTTGCTTTGCAAGTCAATTTAAGGTGTGCGCCCCTAAATGTTTTGCTTGCTTGTGTGGATGAGCTAACTCATGCTTTTGAAGCATGATGATGGTCGCCACAGCGGTCATCTTCCAGATAGAGATTAGATAGAAAATAAAAACTCCAAACTCAAGGAATAAACACTTGACTTTTGCGAGAACAGGTGAACGTCACATAGTGTACCCTGAGACATTATTGCTCTGGACCATAATCATTAATTGGACTGATAAGAGATTACCGGCATCTTGTGAAACGTGCCAGTACACAAATAAAAGTGCCTGTTCTGTGTACTGGACAGTACCGGGCCACTTCTAGTTAATAATTGTACTGTAGTGACAGTGATGGTATTTTATGTACACTTAATGTCTCTTATGTGATCTTATTCTTCAACAAACAAGTGCACAATAAAATTCACTGGGAATTCTAAACAGCACATTGCAATTTCTTCAATTATTATCAAAGTATTGCTCAGTAATACAGTGAAAATGAGAGGAAATGTTTAAGGTGTGCGCCCCTAAATGTTCTGCTTGCTCTCCTAAAACATTCAGTTATGGGGGGGGCTACTGTGCTCCTAGTAAAAAGTTAGTCTGGTGACCTGCATACATTGTTCTAAAGGGTGTATGGTCTTAGTTCCTCTTCAGTAGAGCTGCATGTCCACAATGTAAATTTAATTTTACATTTAAATGCAGAGCTGTCAGTCACACCGTGTGTGATTGACAGCTCTGCATTTCATGGTTGCAAAGTTGCAGTTATAGGTGGATTTGTAGTGGACAAGCTATCAGTATCCATCCCTTCTCTTATAACTATGGTTGTTTCTGGTTTCAAAAACTAACATGGTGTTGCCCAAAATACTAAACTCCAACATTTAAACAGGGGCCCATCAGTGGCCACCCAGTTAGTTGACACTTCCCAACCTTATGAGAACCTGTCTCTCAAAATGGGTTATGGATTCATATTTTATCTCTGACAAATGGAATGTGAACTATGACGAGGAAGGCTTGACAATAGTATATCTATATCATGACATGAGACAAGATATGATCTTAGAATTTTGATATTATGATATTTGTTGACACCAGAACAAATTCCTTGTATGTGAAAAATCATACTTGGCAATAAAGCTCTTCTGATTCTGATATTATCATATCGTGATCGGGTATTTGTGATGAATTTTCCTGGTTTGAGAATTTTGGAGAAAATCAAGCTCAAAAGTCAAGATTTTGACAATTATTTTGCAACAATTCGTGACTTTGCACTGCCCTCTAATGGCCTAATATGATTTCCCATGAAATATGTCACCTGCTTGCATACTACAGTTCCTTATTTTTCCAGTGATCCCCTATATGTCCATATCTACTGTGGAAGTCCATCTCAAATATGAATGCTGACTGAATTCTATTGCAACCATTCCTGAATTTGCACTTCTCCCTACTGGCCGAAACGTGCATTTTTTTGGGGTGGAATCGAAACTTAATGAAAATCGGAAGCGAATGTGGAGCCACCTTCAGCATCATCATGTCATTGTTCCCAATAGAATGAGTGCGCGAGTTTTTGTTTTTTTATATTAATATAATGTCAATGTATTAATGATATAAATATAATGATGGTGATGATAACAATAATAATATTAACAGCAATAATAATAATAATAATGATATGATTACAATAATAATGTGTTTTGTGAAAGCAACATTTGTTCAAAAAAACATTGTAGAAATATTTTATATTTAAAGTTTGATTATGACAAATAACCATATAGGTAACTGAACAAATGAAGTTAACATCTTAAAAGATTTATTTCTGTACCCTCAGTGTTTGATTTTGCAATAATTTCACTGTTGGGATGTAGAAAAACACATCCCAACAGTGAAATCATTGCAAAATCAAACACTGAGGGTACAGAACTAAATCTTTTAAGATGTTAACTTCATTTGTGAGGTTTATGTTATGGGACAGTCGAAAAATGAAAAAAATCCGCAAACAGCCTTATCTCAGTTGAATGCGCACACAAACAGACACCAATAGTAAAACACATCCAAACAGTGAAATCATTGCAAAATCAAACACTGAGGGTACAGAAATAAATCTTTTAAGATGTTAACTTCATTTGTGAGGTTTATGTTATGGGACAGCAGAAAAATTAAAAAAATCCGGAAACAAACCTTATCTCAGCTGAATGCGCACACATAACGGACACCAATAGAAAAACACATCCCAACAGTGAAATCGTTGCAAAATCAAACACTGAGGGTACAGAACTAAATCTTTTAAGATGTTAACTTCATTTGTGAGGTTTATGTTATGGGACAGTAGAAAAATGAAAAAAATCCGCAAACAGCCTTATCTCAGCGTAATGCGCACACAAACAGACACCATTGGAAAAACACATCCCAACAGTGAAATCATTTCAAAATCAAACAGTGAGGGTATATAAGTATATCTTGTAAGATGTTAACTTCATTTGTGAGGTTTATGTTATGGGAAAGTAGAAAAATGAAAAAAATCCGGAAACAGCCTTATCTCAGCGTATAGAGCACACAAACAGACACCAATAGAAAAACACACCCCAACAGTGAAATCATTGCAAAATCAAACACTGAGGGTACAGAACTAAATATTTAAAGATGTTAACTTCATTTGTCAGGATTATGTTATGGGACAGTAGAAAAATGAAAAGAATCCGCAGACAGCCTTATCTCAGTTGAATGCGCACACACACAGACACCAATAGTAAAACACATCCAAACAGTGAAATCATTGCAAAATCAAACACTGAGGGTACAGAAATAAATCTTTTAAGATGTTAACTTCATTTGTGAGGTTTATGTTATGGGACAGCAGAAAAATTAAAAAAATCCGGAAACAGCCTTATCTCAGCTGAATGCGCACAAACATACACCAATAGTAAAACACATCCAAACAGTGAAATGATTGGACAAATCAAACACTGAGGGTACATTAGTATATCTTGTAAGATGTTAACTTCATTTGTGAAAAACACATCCCAACAGTGAAATCATTGCAAAATCAAACACTGAGGGTACAGAACTAAATCTTTGAAGATGTTAACTTCATTTGTGAGGTTTATGTTATGGGCAAGCAGAAAAATTTAGAAAATCCGGAAACAGCCTTATCTCAGCTGAATGCGCACAAACATACACCAATAGTAAAACACATCCAAACAGTGAAATCATTGGAAAAATCAAACACTGAGGGTACATAAGCACATCTTGTAAGATGTTAACTTCATTTGTGAGGTTTATGTTATGGGACAGTAGAAAAATGAAAAAAATCCGCAATCAGCCTTATCTCAGTTGAATGCGCACATAAACAGACACCAATAGAAAAACACATCCAAACAGTGAAATCATTGCAAAATCACACACTGAGGGTACAGAACTAATTCTTTTAAGATGTTAACTTCATTTGTCAGGATTATGTTATGGGACAGTAGAAAAATGAAAAAAATCCGCAAACAGCCTTATCTCAGCGTAATGCGCACAAACATACACCAATAAGTAAAACACATCCAAACAGTGAAATCATTGGACAAATCAAACACTGAGGGTACATAAGTATATCTTGTAAAATGTTAACTTCATTTGTGAGGTTTATGTTATGGGACAGTAGAAAAATGAAAAAAATCCGCAAACAGCCTTATCTCAGTTGAATGCGCACACAAACAGACACCAATAGAAAAACACATCCAAACAGTGAAACCATTGCAAAATCAAACACTGAGGGTACAGAACTAAATATTTTAAGATGTCAACTTCATTTGTCAGGATTATGTTATGGGACAGTAGAAAAATGAAAGAAATCCGCAAACAGCATTATCTCAGTTGAATGCGCACACTAACAGACACCAATAGAAAAACACATCCAAACAGTGAAATCATTGCAAAATCACACACTGAGGGTACAGAACTAAATATTTTAAGATGTTAACTTCATTTGTGAGGTTTATGTTATGGGAAAGTAGAAAAATGAAAAAAATCCGGAAACAGCCTTATCTCAGCGTAATGCGCACACAAACAGACACCAATAGAAAAACACATCCCAACAGTGAAATCATTGGAAAAATCAAACACTGAGGGTACAGAAGTATATATTTTAAGATGTTAACTTCATTTGTGAGGTTTTTGTTATGGGACAGTCGAAAAATGAAAAAAAATCCGAAAACAGCCTTATCTCAGCGTATAGAGCACACAAACAGACACCAATAGAAAAACACATCCCAACAGTGAAATCATTTCAAAATCAAACACTGAGGGTACAGAACTAAATCTTTTAAGATGTTGACTTCATTTGTGAGGTTTATGTTATGGGACAGTAGAAAAATGAAAAAAATCCGCAATCAGCCTTATCTCAGTTGAATGCGCACATAAACAGACACCAATAGAAAAACACATCCAAACAGTGAAATCATTGCAAAATCACACACTGAGGGTACAGAACTAATTCTTTTAAGATGTTAACTTCATTTGTCAGGATTATGTTATGGGACAGTAGAAAAATGAAAAAAATCCGCAAACAGCCTTATCTCAGTTGAATGCGCACACAAACAGACACCAATAGAAAAACACATCCAAACAGTGAAACCATTGCAAAATCAAACACTGAGGGTACAGAACTAAATATTTTAAGATGTCAACTTCATTTGTCAGGATTATGTTATGGGACAGTAGAAAAATGAAAGAAATCCGCAAACAGCATTATCTCAGTTGAATGCGCACACTAACAGACACCAATAGAAAAACACATCCAAACAGTGAAATCATTGCAAAATCACACACTGAGGGTACAGAACTAAATATTTTAAGATGTTAACTTCATTTGTGAGGTTTATGTTATGGGAAAGTAGAAAAATGAAAAAAATCCGGAAACAGCCTTATCTCAGCGTAATGCGCACACAAACAGACACCAATAGAAAAACACATCCCAACAGTGAAATCATTGGAAAAATCAAACACTGAGGGTACAGAAGTATATATTTTAAGATGTTAACTTCATTTGTGAGGTTTTTGTTATGGGACAGTCGAAAAATGAAAAAAAATCCGAAAACAGCCTTATCTCAGCGTATAGAGCACACAAACAGACACCAATAGAAAAACACATCCCAACAGTGAAATCATTTCAAAATCAAACACTGAGGGTACAGAACTAAATCTTTTAAGATGTTGACTTCATTTGTGAGGTTTATGTTATGGGACAGTAGAAAAATGAAAAAAATCCGCAATCAGCCTTATCTCAGTTGAATGCGCACATAAACAGACACCAATAGAAAAACACATCCAAACAGTGAAATCATTGCAAAATCACACACTGAGGGTACAGAACTAATTCTTTTAAGATGTTAACTTCATTTGTCAGGATTATGTTATGGGACAGTAGAAAAATGAAAAAAATCCTCAAACAGCCTTATCTCAGTTGAATGCGCACACAAACAGACACCAATAGTAAAACACATCCAAACAGTGAAATCATTGCAAAATTAAACACTGAGGGTACAGAAGTATATCTTTTAAGATGTTTACTTCATTTGTGAGGTTTTTGTTATGGGACAGTCGAAAAATGAAAAAAATCCGCAAACAGCCTTATCTCAGCTGAATGCGCACACAAACAGACACCAATAGAAAAACACATCCCAACAGTGAAATCATTGGAAAAATCAAACACTGAGGGTACAGAAGTATATCTTTTAAGATGTTAACTTCATTTGTGAGGTTTTTGTTATGGGACAGTCGAAAAATGAAAAATCCGAAAACAGCCTTATCTCAGCGTATAGAGCACACAAACAGACACCAATAGAAAAACACACCCCAACAGTGAAATCATTGCAAAATCAAACACTGAGGGTACAGAACTAAATCTTTTAAGATGTTGACTTCATTTGTGATGTTTATGTTATGGGACAGCAGAAAAATTAAAAAAATCCGGAAACAGCCTTATCTCAGCTGAATGCGCACACAAACAGACACCAATAGAAAAACACACCCCAACAGTGAAATCATTGCAAAATCAAACACTGAGGGTACAGGACTAAATATTTTAAGATGTTAACTTCATTTGTCAGGATTATGTTATGGGACAGTAGAAAAATGAAAGAAATCCGCAAACAGCATTATCTCAGCTGAATGCGCACACATAACAGACACCAATAGAAAAACACATCCCAACAGTGAAATCATTGCAAAATCAAACACTGAGGGTACAGAACTAAATATTTTAAGATGTTAACTTTATTTTTGAGGTTTATGTTATGGGAAAGTAGAAAAATGAAAAAAATCCGGAAACAGCCTTATCTCAGCTGAATGCGCACAAACATACACCAATAGTAAAACACATCCAAACAGTGAAATCATTGGAAAAATCAAACACTGAGGGTACATAAGCACATCTTGTAAGATGTTAACTTCATTTGTGAGGTTTATGTTATGGGACAGTAGAAAAATGAAAAAAATCCGCAAACAGCCTTATCTCAGCGTAATGCGCACACAAACAGACACCAATAGTAAAACACACCCAAACAGTGAAATCATTGGAAAATCAAACACTGAGGGTACAGAAGTATATCTTTTAAGATGTTAACTTCATTTGTGAGGTTTATGTTATGGGAAAGTAGAAAAATGAAAAAAATCCGGAAACAGCCTTATCTCAGCTGAATGCGCACAAACATACACCAATAGTAAAACACATCCAAACAGTGAAATCATTGGAAAAATCAAACACTGAGGGTACAGGACTAAATCTTTTAAGATGTTAACTTCATTTGTGAGGTTTATGTTATGGGACAGTAGAAAAATGAAAAAAATCCGCAAACAGCCTTATCTCAGTTGAATGCGCACACAAACAGACACCAATAGAAAAACACATCCAAACAGTGAAATCATTGCAAAATCACACACTGAGGGTACAGATCTAAATATTTTAAGATGTTAACTTCATTTTTGAGGTTTATGTTATAGGAAAGTAGAAAAATGAAAAAAATCCGGAAACAGCCTTATCTCAGCTGAATGCGCACAAACATACACCAATAGTAAATCACATCCAAACAGTGAAATCATTGGAAAAATCAAACACTGAGGGTACATAAGCACATCTTGTAAGATGTTAACTTCATTTGTGAGGTTTATGTTATGGGACAGTAGAAAAATGAAAAAAATCCGGAAACAGCCTTATCTCAGCTGAATGCGCACAAACATACACCAATAGTAAAACACATCCAAACAGTGAAATCATTGGACAAATCAAACACTGAGGGTACATAAGTATATCTTGTAAAATGTTAACTTCATTTGTGAGGTTTATGTTATGGGACAGTAGAAAAATGAAAAAAATCCGCAAACAGCTTTATCTCAGTTGAATGCGCACACAAACAGACACCAATAGAAAAACACATCCAAACAGTGAAACCATTGCAAAATCAAACACTGAGGGTACAGAACTAAATATTTTAAGATGTCAACTTCATTTGTCAGGATTATGTTATGGGACAGTAGAAAAATGAAAGAAATCCGCAAACAGCATTATCTCAGTTGAATGCGCACACTAACAGACACCAATAGAAAAACACATCCAAACAGTGAAATCATTGCAAAATCACACACTGAGGGTACAGAACTAAATATTTTAAGATGTTAACTTCATTTGTGAGGTTTATGTTATGGGAAAGTAGAAAAATGAAAAAAATCCGCAAACAGCATTATCTCAGTTGAATGCGCACACTAACAGACACCAATAGAAAAACACATCCAAACAGTGAAATCATTGCAAAATCACACACTGAGGGTACAGAACTAAATATTTTAAGATGTTAACTTCATTTGTGAGGTTTATGTTATGGGAAAGTAGAAAAATGAAAAAAATCCGGAAACAGCCTTATCTCAGCGTAATGCGCACACAAACAGACACCAATAGAAAAACACATCCCAACAGTGAAATCATTGGAAAAATCAAACACTGAGGGTACAGAAGTATATATTTTAAGATGTTAACTTCATTTGTGAGGTTTTTGTTATGGGACAGTCGAAAAATGAAAAAAAATCCGAAAACAGCCTTATCTCAGCGTATAGAGCACACAAACAGACACCAATAGTAAAACACATCCAAACAGTGAAATCATTGGAAAAATCAAACACTGAGGGTACAGGACTAAATCTTTTAAGATGTTAACTTCATTTGTGAGGTTTATGTTATGGGACAGTAGAAAAATTAAAAAAATCCGCAAACAGCCTTATCTCAGTTGAATGCGCACACAAACAGACACCAATAGAAAAACACATCCAAACAGTGAAATCATTGCAAAATCACACACTGAGGGTACAGATCTAAATATTTTAAGATGTTAACTTCATTTTTGAGGTTTATGTTATAGGAAAGTAGAAAAATGAAAAAAATCCGGAAACATCCTTATCTCAGCTGAATGCGCACAAACATACACCAATAGTAAAACACATCCAAACAGTGAAATCATTGGAAAAATCAAACACTGAGGGTACATAAGCACATCTTGTAAGATGTTAACTTCATTTGTGAGGTTTATGTTATGGGACAGTAGAAAAATGAAAAAAATCCGCAATCAGCCTTATCTCAGTTGAATGCGCACATAAACAGACACCAATAGAAAAACACATCCAAACAGTGAAATCATTGCAAAATCACACACTGAGGGTACAGAACTAATTCTTTTAAGATGTTAACTTCATTTGTCAGGATTATGTTATGGGACAGTAGAAAAATGAAAAAAATCCGCAAACAGCCTTATCTCAGCGTAATGCGCACACAAACAGACACCAATAGTAAAACACACCCAAACAGTGAAATCATTGGAAAAATCAAACACTGAGGGTACAGAAGTATATCTTTTAAGATGTTAACTTCATTTGTGAGGTTTATGTTATGGGAAAGTAGAAAAATGAAAAAAATCCGGAAACAGCCTTATCTCAGCGTAATGCGCACACAAACAGACACCAATAGTAAAACACAAACCAACAGTGAAATCATTGCAAAATTAAACACTGAGGGTAGAGAAGTATATCTTTTAAGATGTTAACTTCATTTGTGAGGTTTATGTTATGGGACAGCAGAAAAATTAAAAAAATCCGAAAACAGCCTTATCTCAGCGTATAGAGCACACAAACAGACACCAATAGAAAAACACATCCAAACAGTGAAATCATTGCAAAATCAAACACTGAGAGTACAGAAGTATATCTTATAAGATGTACATTTCATTTGTTCAGTTAACTGTATGGTTATTTGTCATAATCAAACTTCAAAAAAATATTTCTACAATGTTTTTTTCAACAAATGTTGCTTTCACAGCACACATTATTGTTGTAATCATATCATTCATATTAATATTATTATTATTATTGCTGTTAATATTATTATTGTTATCATCACCATCATTATATTTATATTATTAATACATTGACATTATATTAACATAAAAAAACAAAAACTCGCGCACTCATTCTATTGGGAACAATGACATGATGATGCTGAAGGTGGCTCCACATTCGCTTCCGATTTTCATTAAGTTTCGATTCCACCTTAAAAAAATGCACGTTTCGGCCAGTAGGGAGAAGTGCAAATTCAGGAATGGTTGCAATAGAATTCAGTCAGCATTAATATTTAAGATGGACTTTCTCCTATAGTCCAAAGTAGATATGGACATATAGGGGATCACTGGAAAAATAAGGAGCTGTAGTATGCAAAGCAGGTGACATATTTCATGGGAAATCATATTAGGCCACTAGAGGGCAGTGCAAAGTCACAAATTGTTGCAAAATAATTGTCAAAATCTTGACTTTTGAGCTTGATTTTCTCCAAAATTCTCAAACCAGGAAAATTCATCACAAATACCCGATCACGATATGATAATATCAAAATTCTAAGATCATATCTTGTCTCATGTCATGATATAGCCATAATATTGTCATGCCTTCTTCATCATTCCATTTGTCAGAGATAAAATATGAATCCATAACCCATTTTGAGAGACAGGTTCTCATAAGGTTGGGAAGTGTCAACTATTTGGGTTGCCACTGACTCCCCTGTTTAAATGTTGGAGTTTAGTATTTTGGGCAACACCATGTTAGTTTTTGAAACCAGAAACAACCATAGTTATAAGAGAAGGGATAGATACTGATAGCTTGTCCACTACAAATCCACCTATAACTGCAACTTTGCAACCATGAAATGCAGAGCTGTCAATCACACACGGTGTGACTGACAGCTCTGCATTTAAATGTAAAATTAAATTTACATTGTGGACATGCAGCTCTACTGAAGAGGAACTAAGACCATACACCCTTTAGAACAATGTATGCAGGTCACCAGACTAACTTTTTACTAGGAGCACAGTAGCCCCCCCTATAACTGAATGTTTTAGGAGAGCAAGCAGAACATTTAGGGGCGCACACCTTAAACATTTCCTTTAATTTTCACTGTATTACTGATCAATACTTCAATAATAATTGAATAAATTGCAATGTGCTGTTTAGAATTCCCAGTGAATTTTTATTGTGCACTTGTTTGTGAAAGAATAAGATCACATAAGAGACATTAAGTGTGCATAAAATACCATCACTGTGACTACAGTACAATTATTAACTAGAAGTGGCCCGGTACTGTCCAGTACACAGAACCGACACTTTTATTTGTGTACTGGCACATTTCACAAGATGCCGGTAATCTCTTATCAGTCCACTTGATTATGGTCCAGAGCAATAATGTCTTAGGGTACACTATGTGACGTTCACCTGTTCTCGCAAAAGTCAAGTGTTTATTCCTTGAGTTTGGAGTTTTTATTTTCTATCTAACACCATCTGGAAGACGACCGCTGTGGCGACCATCATCATGCTTCAAAAGCATGAGTTAGCTCATCCACACACTCATATTTTTTGATATAATAAAAATAAACATGGAGCTGGCAAGTTGAGGCTTGAAAATATCAGAGGAAGATGCACAGAAGGGATTAAGCTGGGATATTGCCTGGTATCCTGGACGCTTGCTCAAAAATTAATAAATTGATAAAGTTGAACCTGAATTTTCCTTAACACTAAAACAAGGCCAGACCAAAAGTTTCACTCCCAGGGCTGGAGTATGCCAGGTGTAATATTATTAGATATTAATGTAGATGTTATGCAAGAATTTTCTTTGTGTATTACCTTAATGACTCTGTCCTGGCAGTGCTGGATGATCTTACACAGCTCCTCTGTACCCTGAGACTCGAGACTCCGATGAAGGATCTGCTCATACATCTAGTAAAACACAATTTGTAGTTTTGTACCTAACTTTGTGACATACATGCATGTAACACCAGACAAACTGACTCATATAGGAATATCCCATGAAATAATGTGATAATGTACTACACCCAGTTCCACAGTCTGTATTGTGGCTTGACAACTATATCTATTTAACTGTCCACTGAGTTATCAAACCGCCAAAAGATGTTCACCTTTAGTTCTACTGTGTCCTTGATCAATGCCACAGTCAGAACCTCATCATTCAACTATTTGACAAACTCTAGTCAAACAGGAGCTACAGTGTAGGAAAATGATCAAGAAATAAAATGAGTGTCAATAAAATGATTAGCTCTCATAGAAACTTCCCATTGTGTTAACCAGTTAACCAATAACCTATATTAGACTGGTTAGTCAGTAGTTGAGGTTTCACCTCTCTCATGGAGATCTGGGCCCTTTGGACAAACACTGACGGGCTGCTCACGTCAAACTGTTGCTGCAGACCCTCAAAGGCTCAGGTTCACCACCTTCTCATAGCAGCTGTGCATCTTAACTGGATGGAAAGCCAGCATGGAGATCTTCTCCATGTGCTGAGGAGGAAGACAAGAAGGGAGAGGAAGAGATGGATGAGGCATGGACAGATTTGGGAAAAATGTATAATTGTGTCTCACAATAAATATACTACTGCAAAAGTATCACTAATTACACTAGACAAATGCTGTTTAAATCACAAACATATTTGGAATAGGAGTATAGGAATTGCGGATAGATAACATTTGTTTTGTAAAGATCCAGATTCTTGTGCTTCAACTGCGAAAATCAGAGTGCATTTTCTATACATAATCATTATATATTGTGCTTCAATTTATTTTCTCATGTTATGGGTTTTATTTAAAGCGACACAATTTTCAACCTTCACGTAATGTCTCTAAGCAGGGATGGGAAGTATTTCTGATACATGTATTAAAAAAAATACCTATTTAAAATACAAAATATGCTCTTTTCTGGAGATGATGAAAAATTCCTTCAGATTTTGTACCAATATATTTCCATTATGTGTATTTTATTTAAAATACTGTAACATACATCCTTTGAAAAAAAGTGATGACATAAGAAGACAAATTGCAGGATGCTGCTTCAGATTGGACGTCATGGTGCCTTGTGCCTACTTTAATTTGCCAGGACTTGTTAAGATCACAATTAGTCTACATAAGCATTGAATTGAGTCCAGCGATTACCATCAGAGCTGAGTTTCAAGACTTTAGAGCTCACTCTGTCGTTTACATCGATGACAGTGTTAATAAAAAATAAAATAATTATTATTATTATTAAAATAAATTTGTATCCGACCAATAGCGGTTCTTTAAGTCTTTTAAAAAGTTGAAAAATGTTTGTTCTCTCATGAGAGGTGTACACGTGTATCGTTCGTATTTTTTCTCCTCGGTAAAAACAATCCAACATGAGCAATCTACAAGGAATTAAATTAGGAAATCATTCGTTTTACGAATAATAGTGACATCACCAGTTTTAGAAAAAAGATCCCCACACCATCAGCTTTACTTTCGCCAATAGAAATTACACTTAGACCTTTGTTCCACATGCTGGATACCTTTACTCTTGACTTGTGTTCAGTCTCAGTTCTTGACAACATAATATGTCAAAGTCAGTTTTCAACAAGAATTTAATTTGTTGGGCTCTAAAAGAATTTGATTGGATGCCATGGGTATTCCAAGATGAAACTTTGGGGAAGGTCATAAATGTTTGGGGGGAAGCTATGGTGTGGGTTTGTCGTCATTTTATAATATATATATATATTTATATATATTTATTTTATAACAAGCTTTTCTTTTCTTTTTCTCTCTACAAAAGGTGTTTCATGATCATCATCAGGCTATGGAGCGGGGAATTCAGGAGTGGGAGAGAAAAAGCCAAAGTTGTTGCTGTGGGTGCTGCCGACTCGCTGACCCTGACCCTTATACCTATTCCAAGCCCTACCAGTAGAGGTCCCCCAAACCCCAATTTATGAGCTGGAATAAAATTATATCAAAGTTTAGTTGGGGTGGCAAAAGACCCACGATAAGACTGGAAACTCTCCAGCTGCCTAAAGAAGAAGGAGGGATGAGACTTCCAAAATTAAAGGAATACTACCATGCTGCCCAATTGAGATATATTGTAGGTTGGTGCAAACCAGACACAGTGAAATGAAATAGAAAAAGAGTTTGGAGAAAACCCAGTACAGAATATAATTGGGGATAAAGAAACATACAAGAAGATTCAAAACCAAATAGACACAATCACGATGTTCACATACAAAATATGGTTCAGCATAATAAAAAAATATAAGATACAGAAAGACACTAATTTATTGAATATGATAGCAATTTTACACCGACTAGGTACGATATAGGATTTAAACAGTGAACAACCAAGGGAATCACAGCATGGTGTGTTTTGGTGAAAGATGACAGCTTGAGAGTTTCCAAAATATGACAGAAAAAAAGGATTTAGATAATCAATCATGAATTCTGTGGATTCCTGCAACTTAGAGACTACTATATGAAAGAGATCAGGATGGACCCCTCCTGAGAAGTGAATAGTGTGATCCAGATCATCATAATCAACGCATACAAA
Organism: Solea solea; assembly: GCF_958295425.1. Classification (NCBI taxonomy): domain Eukaryota; kingdom Metazoa; phylum Chordata; class Actinopteri; order Pleuronectiformes; family Soleidae; genus Solea; species Solea solea. Next base: position 23,363,315 of record NC_081152.1, on the reverse strand, counting down.
GAAACCACAATTAGAATTATATTGGGACTATATAAGAAAATGCTACAAAATACATTAAAAAAAAAGATGGGAATCAGGATTTAACATAAAACTTAGTGATGAAGATTGGCTAAGATTGGTATAATCCGCCAGACATTAGCCTCATGTATGAAACAAAGTGATTTCGAAGCAGAAACATATTTAGGTTACAAGGTCAGAGCTGCAGTGACTTCCTGACAAGTACAAATGAGCATTTCATGGGTTGTACTGGCAACAGATATGACAAATGTTGGGTGGCTGGGCTATTTTTTTTTAATCAGTCTTGAATATGTCAAAGATTACCCACAATATTAACTTTGAAGCATTGTTAGTTTTGTGTAGCATCAGATAAAACATGTTAATTTGAAAAGAGGACATTTGTAATATGGAAATGATTGAATATTTGGTGGTTTTGAGGAGGACTGATGCAGGACAAAAGTATTAATCTTTTATGACAACAATTCTTGGGAGTGAACATTCCTGCCATATACTCAAGTGTATGGTGAAAACAATGTTCAGTGTTCTATTGATCTATTAATAAAATGTTTTCATTTGAATTCCAATTCGCCAAGAGACCTTCTTACAAGAAAGTGTGCCATATGCACTAACACAGTGGAAATGAATCATAATGAAGCCTGAGGGTTAAGGAAGGGTTGTCATTAACTAAATACTGTAGGTGTCCAAAGCCTGAGGGTCAACCTCTTTCCCCGGATAAAGCAGAATCCAGTCACGTTAACTGTGCGTTGTAAGAATGGAAAAGACTGTCATAAAAAAAAATAATAATTACAACACCGTATCAACATTCAGAGTGGACCTAATTTTTAAGAATAGAGGGATATATTTAGTGTATAGCCTACTTGTTAAATAGACAGGATACCTGCAGCAGCAGCACCAGCGAAGCTCTCTGAACAGATCAGCAATGTGACCCACAGTCCTCACAACCGAAGACGCAGCCGAAACACAGCAAGCGGTTCCGCGAAAACGGGAGCTTTGCAGCGGCGGGGCCGGGTGAGAGGACATCGGTTCTCACAGTGGAACTGTTCAGACGGAAAGTCTGGCTCCCGTGTAACGTCGCAGACAACACCATCTCAGAGATAGGATACTGACTGCATTTAAACACTAAACTTTCGCAAAAAACAGCAAAGCGAAAAAGAAAAAAAAGAGCATGGAACATTTACGTGTGCATATATTATTATTAACTATATTTCGATTAATGCGTGTGTGTTTAAATACATGTGTATGTATGTATTTTCAATGAGTGAAAAGACGTAGTTACTGTAATTAACGAACACATTTTAGCAATGGCCTGCTGTTTAGCTCATTATAATAATACACTTTCACTTACCTCTACATTTTTGAGCATCTTCCTGTGACATGTCAATAGCCTCCCTCTACCACCAACTTCCCCAGTAATTCCTTGGTCAGCGACTGATGCTGCAACTCCATTACATGCTCATCCACCTACTGAGCAGACACTAACCTGTTCACGTCTTGGATATTAATCCGCTGCTGCTGTGGTGGGGAACTACGTTGCGTTGGAGTGTGATGATGGTCGATAATTATCTTAAAGCTACAGTAGTAGTTGAAATAAACTGCCCCTTTGTTTCACCATACATGCATGGCAGAAATGTTCGCTTCCAAGATTTTTTGTAATAAAAACATTACAGATTAATCCTCTGCATTCTTTGTGCTTTTGGATTTTTTGTTTTAAGGATATCTTTGGCTGTGTTGATGCAAATTGCTTCAAATTTGGTGTAGGTGAAGTTATTTTCCACTGTCAGGGAATATCAACATTTTTCATTATCATATAACACACTATTCAATCAATATCTGAAGCTAAAATGATGTGGGTGTATTTTAGGGATATCATAGTATGGTGTGAATGTGGGTTTAGGAATAAATGTGTGTGTGTGTGTGTGTGTGTGTGTGTATGTGCAACTCCAGGCACTTCTTGTTCTCACATCAAGTTCAAATCGACATGATACACAGGCACCTACACCTACAAAGAGGCTCATACACACATTCACTCCTTTGAGTAAAAAAAACAAACAGGCATCTTGAGGGACTTCAAAGACTTGCCCTCTACGTGAACCCAAACAAAAGTCTGGTTTTGTTTACACAGGTGCAATTACAGGTAAACACAATGTTTCACTTTGTTTGGGGCTCAATTCATCCTGACTGTCAAAGACACAGCCTCAGACGCTGAAGACCTCGACCTCATCAACATCAGTCACAATGTACTGAAAAAGAAAAAGGTTAAATAATTTATCAAAACTAACCCTAACCCTATCATATTATAGTGATTTCATGTAAAATAATTACATCAAATCAAACATAAGCTAGATGTTTTGTATGACCTGTGTGAATAACCGTTTTTGATGAAGTTTAAAATCCATAATTTGTATTAGTAGTGTATGATTTCACTTTCACTGAACTCAGTACCACTTATACTTCATATTCTAGTAGTATGGAGTACTTTTACTGTATACGTTTTGGAGGAATATAGGGTCAAAGTTCACTTTTTGCAACAAACAATAGGGTAACATTTTTTGATGAAGTATAAAATCCTTATTTTTTTAATCAGTAGTTTATGATTTTACTTTCACTGGACGTATTCAGCTGAGGTAAGGCTGTTTTCGGATTTTTTTCTTTTTTCTACTGTCCCCCATAATATAAACCTCACTAATGAAGTTAACATCATATAAGATATACTTCTGTAACCTCAGTGTTTGATTTTGCAATGATTTCACTGTTGGGATGTGTTTTTCTATTGGTGTCTGTTTGTGTGCGCATCCAGCCGAGATAAGGCTGTTTTCGGATTTTTTTCTTTTTTCTGAAAAATCAGACTCCTGGTTTAATGCCTTAAGGAATTATTACAAAAAACACACCCTTTGACCTTTCCAAAGGTTGCACGGGTCTGAAACTCGGCACCCTAGATACGGAAAAATCAGACTTCTGGCTTAATGCCTTTAGGAATTATTACAAAAAACACACCCGAACGGCTGACCTTTGACCTTTCCGAAGGTTGCACAGGTCTGAAACTCGGCACCCTAGATCAGCCTTAGTCCCTGATACACATACGGAAAAATCAGACTCCTAGCTTAATGCCTTTAGGAATTATTACAAAAAACACACCCGAACGGCTGACCATTGACCTTTTCCGATGGTTGCACAGGTCTGAAACTCGGCACCCTAGATCAGCCTTAGTCCCTGATACACATACGGAAAAATAAGACTCCTGGCTCAATGCCTTTAAGAATTATTACAAAAAACACACCCTTTGATCTTTCCAAAGGTTGCACGGGTCTGAAACTCGGCACCCTGGATTAGCCTTAGTCCCTGATACACATACGGAAAAATCAGACTCCTGACTCAATGCCTTTAGGAATTATTACAAAAAACACACCAGAGCGGCTGACCTTTGACCTTTCCAAAGGTTGCACGGGTCTGAAACTCGGCACCCTGGATCAGCCAGGAGTCCCTGATACACATACGGAGAAATCAGCATCCGGGCTCATTGCCTTTAGGAATTATTGAAGAAAAGACAGTTTCCCACCTTTCTTATGTTTGAATTTTACAGACTTTATTTTTGGCAGTTTTTTTTGGCCGGGGGAAAAAAGCCCAAAGTCCTGTGTCCAAAAACTTAAAATCAGGTCATGTCAGACTCTATTCAGTCTTAGACCCTTTGGCCAGAGTGAAATTTTTGGAGGAACTACATTTCTACAGGTCGCAGGAGTGTGAATATTTCATATGTCGTTTGGGGTCCCAAGACGAGCGGAACGACGAGGGTACATAAGTATATCTTATAAGATGTTAACTTTATTTGTGAGGTTTATGTTATGGGACAGTAGAAAAACGAAAAAAAATCAGAAAACAGTCGTATTCCAGCTGAATGTGCACAAAAACAGAGACAAATAGAAAAACACATAAAAACAGTGAAATCATTGCAAAATCAAACACTGGGGGTACCGAAGAATATCTTATAAGATGTTAACTTTATTTGTGAGGTTTATGTTATGGGACAGTAGAAAAATGAAAAAAAATCAGAAAACAGTCGTATTCCAGCTGAATGCGCACAAAAACAGACAAAAATAGAAAAACACATTGAAACAGTGAAATCATTGCAAAATCAAACAGTGAAGGTATATAACTATATCTTATGAGATGTTTACTTTATTTGGGAGGTTTATGTTATGGGACAATAAAAAAATGAAAAAAATCAGAAAACAGCCATACCCCTGCTGAATGCACACAAAAACAGAGACAAATAGAAAAACACATCCAAACAGTGAAATCATTGCAAAATCAAACAATGGAGGTATAGAACTATATCTTATAAGATTTTAACTTTATTTGTGAGGTTTATGTTATGGGACAGTAGAAAAATGAAAAAAATGGAACTACATTTCTACAGGTCGCAGGAGTGTGAATATTTCATATGTCGTTTGGGGTCCCAAGACGAGCGGAACGACGAGGGTACATAAGTATATCTTATAAGATGTTAACTTTATTTGTGAGGTTTATGTTATGGGACAGTAGAAAAACGAAAAAAAATCAGAAAACAGTCGTATTCCAGCTGAATGTGCACAAAAACAGAGACAAATAGAAAAACACATAAAAACAGTGAAATCATTGCAAAATCAAACACTGGGGGTACCGAAGAATATCTTATAAGATGTTTACTTTATTTGGGAGGTTTATGTTATGGGACAATAAAAAAATGAAAAAAATCAGAAAACAGCCATACCCCTGCTGAATGCACACAAAAACAGAGACAAATAGAAAAACACATCCAAACAGTGAAATCATTGCAAAATCAAACAATGGAGGTATAGAACTATATCTTATAAGATTTTAACTTTATTTGTGAGGTTTATGTTATGGGACAGTAGAAAAATGAAAAAAATCAGAAAACAGCCGTATCCCTGCTGAATGCGCACAAAAACAGACACAAATAGAAAAACACATACAAACAGTGAAATCATTGCAAAATCAAACAATGGAGGTATAGAACTATATCTTATAAGATGTTAACTTTATTTGTGAGGTTTATGTTATGGGACGGTAGAAAAATGAAAAAAATCAGAAAACAGCCGTATCCCTGCTGAATGCGCACAAAAACAGACACAAATAGAAAAACACATCCAAACAGTGAAATCATTATAAATTCAAACACTGAGGGTACATCAATATACCTTGTAAGATGTTAACTTTATATTATAGGACAGTAGAAAAAAGATTAAAATACCCTCGATCAGCCTTAGTCCCTGATACACATACGGAAAAATCAGACTCCTGGCTTAATGCCTTTAGGAATTATTACAAAAAACACAGCCGAACGGCTGACCATTGACCTTTTCGAAGGTTGCACAGGTCTGAAACTCGGCACCCTAGATCAGCCTTAGTCCCTGATACACATACGGAAAAATCAGACTCCTAGCTTAATGCCTTTAGGAATTATTACAAAAAACACACCCGAACGGCTGACCATTGACCTTTTCCGATGGTTGCACAGGTCTGAAACTCGGCACCCTAGATCAGCCTTAGTCCCTGATACACATACGGAAAAATAAGACTCCTGGCTCAATGCCTTTAAGAATTATTACAAAAAACACACCCTTTGATCTTTCCAAAGGTTGCACGGGTCTGAAACTCGGCACCCTGGATTAGCCTTAGTCCCTGATACACATACGGAAAAATCAGACTCCTGACTCAATGCCTTTAGGAATTATTACAAAAAACACACCAGAGCGGCTGACCTTTGACCTTTCCAAAGGTTGCACGGGTCTGAAACTCGGCACCCTGGATCAGCCAGGAGTCCCTGATACACATACGGAGAAATCAGCATCCGGGCTCATTGCCTTTAGGAATTATTGAAGAAAAGACAGTTTCCCACCTTTCTTATGTTTGAATTTTACAGACTTTATTTTTGGCAGTTTTTTTTGGCCGGGGGAAAAAAGCCCAAAGTCCTGTGTCCAAAAACTTAAAATCAGGTCATGTCAGACTCTATTCAGTCTTAGACCCTTTGGCCAGAGTGAAATTTTTGGAGGAACTACATTTCTACAGGTCGCAGGAGTGTGAATATTTCATATGTCGTTTGGGGTCCCAAGACGAGCGGAACGACGAGGGTACATAAGTATATCTTATAAGATGTTAACTTTATTTGTGAGGTTTATGTTATGGGACAGTAGAAAAACGAAAAAAAATCAGAAAACAGTCGTATTCCAGCTGAATGTGCACAAAAACAGAGACAAATAGAAAAACACATAAAAACAGTGAAATCATTGCAAAATCAAACACTGGGGGTACCGAAGAATATCTTATAAGATGTTAACTTTATTTGTGAGGTTTATGTTATGGGACAGTAGAAAAATGAAAAAAAATCAGAAAACAGTCGTATTCCAGCTGAATGCGCACAAAAACAGACAAAAATAGAAAAACACATTGAAACAGTGAAATCATTGCAAAATCAAACAGTGAAGGTATATAACTATATCTTATGAGATGTTTACTTTATTTGGGAGGTTTATGTTATGGGACAATAAAAAAATGAAAAAAATCAGAAAACAGCCATACCCCTGCTGAATGCACACAAAAACAGAGACAAATAGAAAAACACATCCAAACAGTGAAATCATTGCAAAATCAAACAATGGAGGTATAGAACTATATCTTATAAGATTTTAACTTTATTTGTGAGGTTTATGTTATGGGACAGTAGAAAAATGAAAAAAATGGAACTACATTTCTACAGGTCGCAGGAGTGTGAATATTTCATATGTCGTTTGGGGTCCCAAGACGAGCGGAACGACGAGGGTACATAAGTATATCTTATAAGATGTTAACTTTATTTGTGAGGTTTATGTTATGGGACAGTAGAAAAACGAAAAAAAATCAGAAAACAGTCGTATTCCAGCTGAATGTGCACAAAAACAGAGACAAATAGAAAAACACATAAAAACAGTGAAATCATTGCAAAATCAAACACTGGGGGTACCGAAGAATATCTTATAAGATGTTTACTTTATTTGGGAGGTTTATGTTATGGGACAATAAAAAAATGAAAAAAATCAGAAAACAGCCATACCCCTGCTGAATGCACACAAAAACAGAGACAAATAGAAAAACACATCCAAACAGTGAAATCATTGCAAAATCAAACAATGGAGGTATAGAACTATATCTTATAAGATTTTAACTTTATTTGTGAGGTTTATGTTATGGGACAGTAGAAAAATGAAAAAAATCAGAAAACAGCCGTATCCCTGCTGAATGCGCACAAAAACAGACACAAATAGAAAAACACATACAAACAGTGAAATCATTGCAAAATCAAACAATGGAGGTATAGAACTATATCTTATAAGATGTTAACTTTATTTGTGAGGTTTATGTTATGGGACGGTAGAAAAATGAAAAAAATCAGAAAACAGCCGTATCCCTGCTGAATGCGCACAAAAACAGACACAAATAGAAAAACACATCCAAACAGTGAAATCATTATAAATTCAAACACTGAGGGTACATCAATATACCTTATAAGATGTTAACTTTATATTATAGGACAGTAGAAAAAAGATTAAAATACCCTCGATCAGCCTTAGTCCCTGATACACATACGGAAAAATCAGACTCCTGGCTTAATGCCTTTAGGAATTATTACAAAAAACACAGCCGAACGGCTGACCATTGACCTTTTCGAAGGTTGCACAGGTCTGAAACTCTGCCCCCGGGATAAGCTTTAGTCCCTGATATACATACGGAAAAATCAGACTCCTGACTCAATGCCTTTAGGAATTATTACAAAAAACACACCCGAAAGGCTGACCATTGACCTTTCCGAAGGTTGCACAGGTCTGAAACTTGGCACCCTGGATCAGCCTTAGTCCCTGATATACATACGGAAAAATCAGACTCCTGACTCAATGCCTTTAGGAATTATTACAAAAAACAGACCCAAACGGCTGACCTCTGACCTTTCCAAAGGTTTCACGGGTCTGAAATTCGGCACCCTGGATTAGCCTTAGTCCCTGATACACATACGGAAAAATCAGACTCCTGGCTTAATGCCTTTAGGAATTATTACGAAAAACACACCCGAACGGCTGACCATTGACCTTTCCGAAGGTTGCACAGGTCTGAAACTCTGCACCCGGGATAAGCCTAAATCCCTGATACACATACGGAAAAATCAGACTCCTGGCTCAATGCCTTTAGGAATTATTACAAAAAACACACCCGAACGGCTGACCTTTGACCTTTCCAAATGTTGCACAGGTCTGAAACTCGGCACCCTGGATCAGCCTTAGTCCCTGATACATATACGGAAAAATCAGACTCCTGGCTCAATGCCTTTAGGAATTATTACAAAAAACACACCCGAACGGCTGACCATTGACCTTTCCGAAGGTTGCACAGGTCTGAAACTCTGCACCCGGGATAAGCCTAAATCCCTGATACACATACGGAAAAATCAGACTCCTGGCTCAATGCCTTTGGGAATTATTACAAAAAACACACCCGAACGACTGACCTTTGACCTTTCCGAAGGTTGCACAGGTCTGAAACTCGGCACCCTGGATCAGCCAGGAGTCCCTGATACACATACGGAGAAATCAGCATCCGGGCTCATTGCCTTTAGGAATTATTGAAGAAAAGACAGTTTCCCACCTTTCTTACGTTTGAATTTTACAGACTGTGTTTTTGGCAGTTTTTTTTGGCCGGGGGAAAAAAGCCCAAAGTCCTGTGTCCAAAAACTGAAAATCAGGTCATGTCAGACTCTATACAGTCTTAGACCCTTTGGCCAGAGTGGAAGTTTTGGAGGAACTACATTTCTACAGGTCGCAGGAGTGTGAATATTTCATTTGTCGTTTGGGGTCCCAAGACGAGCGGAACGACGAGGGTACATTAGTATGTCTTATAAGATGTTAACTTTATTTGTGAGGTTTATGTTATGGGACAGTAGAAAAATGAAAAAAATCAGAAAACAGTCGTATTCCAGCTGAATGCGCACAAAAACAGAGACAAATAGAAAAACACATACAAACAGTGAAATCATTGCAAAATCAAACACTGGGGGTACCGAAGAATATCTTATAAGATGTTAACTTTATTTGTGAGGTTCATGTTATGGGACAGTAGAAAAATGAAAAAAAAATCAGAAAACAGTCGTATTCCAGCTGAATGCGCACAAAAACAGACAAAAATAGAAAAACACATTCAAACAGTGAAATCATTGCAAAATCAAACAGTGAAGGTATATAACTATATCTTATGAGATGTTTACTTTATTTGGGAGGTTTATGTTATGGGACAATAAAAAAATGAAAAAAATCAGAAAACAGCCATACCCCTGCTGAATGCACACAAAAACAGAGACAAATAGAAAAACACATCCAAACAGTGAAATCATTGCAAAATCAAACAATGGAGGTATATAACTATATCTTATAAGATTTTAACTTTATTTGTGAGGTTTATGTTATGGGACAGTAGAAAAATGAAAAAAATCAGAAAACAGCCGTATCCCTGCTGAATGCGCACAAAAACAGAGACAAATAGAAAAACACATACAAACAGTGAAATCATTGCAAAATTAAACACTGGGGGTACCGAAGAATATCTTATAAGATGTTAACTTTATTTGTGAGGTTTATGTTATGGGACAGTAGAAAAATGAAAAAAATCAGAAAACAGCCGTATCCCTGCTGAATGCGCACAAAAACAGACACAAATAGAAAAACACATCCAAACAGTGAAATCATTATAAATTCAAACACTGAGGGTACATCAATATACCTTATAAGATGTTAACTTTATATTATAGGACAGTAGAAAAAAGATTAAAATACCCTCGATCAGCCTTAGTCCCTGATACACATACGGAAAAATCAGACTCCTGGCTTAATGCCTTTAGGAATTATTACAAAAAACACAGCCGAACGGCTGACCATTGACCTTTCCGAAGGTTGCACAGGTCTGAAACTCTGCCCCCGGGATAAGCTTTAGTCCCTGATATACATACGGAAAAATCAGACTCCTGACTCAATGCCTTTAGGAATTATTACAAAAAACACACCCGAATGGCTGACCATTGACCTTTCCGAAGGTTGCACAGGTCTGAAACTTGGCACCCTGGATCAGCCTTAGTCCCTGATATACATACGGAAAAATCAGACTCTGACATGAAGATCTTTAGGACTCACTATCTAGAAACACACCCAAACGGCTGACCTCTGACCTTCTAAGGTCACGGTCGAATTCGGCACCCTGGATTAGCCTTAGTCCCTGATACACATACGGAAAAATCAGACTCCTGGCTTAATGCCTTTAGGAATTATTACGAAAAACACACCCGAACGGCTGACCATTGACCTTTCCGAAGGTTGCACAGGTCTGAAACTCTGCACCCGGGATAAGCCTAAATCCCTGATACACATACGGAAAAATCAGACTCCTGGCTCAATGCCTTTAGGAATTATTACAAAAAACACACCCGAACGGCTGACCTTTGACCTTTCCGAAGGTTGCACAGGTCTGAAACTCGGCACCCTGGATCAGCCTTAGTCCCTGATACATATACGGAAAAATCAGACTCCTGGCTCAATGCCTTTAGGAATTATTACAAAAAACACACCCGAACGGCTGACCATTGACCTTTCCGAAGGTTGCACAGGTCTGAAACTCTGCACCCGGGATAAGCCTAAATCCCTGATACACATACGGAAAAATCAGACTCCTGGCTCAATGCCTTTGGGAATTATTACAAAAAACACACCCGAACGACTGACCTTTGACCTTTCCGAAGGTTGCACAGGTCTGAAACTCGGCACCCTGGATCAGCCAGGAGTCCCTGATACACATACGGAGAAATCAGCATCCGGGCTCATTGCCTTTAGGAATTATTGAAGAAAAGACAGTTTCCCACCTTTCTTACGTTTGAATTTTACAGACTGTGTTTTTGGCAGTTTTTTTTGGCCGGGGGAAAAAAGCCCAAAGTCCTGTGTCCAAAAACTGAAAATCAGGTCATGTCAGACTCTATACAGTCTTAGACCCTTTGGCCAGAGTGGAAGTTTTGGAGGAACTACATTTCTACAGGTCGCAGGAGTGTGAATATTTCATTTGTCGTTTGGGGTCCCAAGACGAGCGGAACGACGAGGGTACATTAGTATGTCTTATAAGATGTTAACTTTATTTGTGAGGTTTATGTTATGGGACAGTAGAAAAATGAAAAAAATCAGAAAACAGCTGTATCCCTGCTGAATGCGCACAAAAACAGAGACAAATAGAAAAACACATACAAACAGTGAAATCATTGCAAAATCAAACACTGGGGGTACCGAAGAATATCTTATAAGATGTTAACTTTATTTGTGAGGTTTATGTTATGGGACAGTAGAAAAATGAAAAAAAATCAGAAAACAGTCGTATCCCTGCTGAATGCGCACAAAAACAGACACAAATAGAAAAACACATCCAAACAGTGAAATCATTATAAATTCAAACACTGAGGGTACATCAATATACCTTATAAGATGTTAACTTTATATTATAGGACAGTAGAAAAAAGATTAAAATACCCTCGATCAGCCTTAGTCCCTGATACACATACGGAAAAATCAGACTCCTGGCTTAATGCCTTTAGGAATTATTACAAAAAACACAGCCGAACGGCTGACCATTGACCTTTCCGAAGGTTGCACAGGTCTGAAACTCTGCCCCCGGGATAAGCTTTAGTCCCTGATATACATACGGAAAAATCAGACTCCTGACTCAATGCCTTTAGGAATTATTACAAAAAACACACCCGAATGGCTGACCATTGACCTTTCCGAAGGTTGCACAGGTCTGAAACTTGGCACCCTGGATCAGCCTTAGTCCCTGATATACATACGGAAAAATCAGACTCCTGACTCAATGCCTTTAGGAATTATTACAAAAAACACACCCAAACGGCTGACCTCTGACCTTTCCAAAGGTTTCACGGGTCTGAAATTCGGCACCCTGGATTAGCCTTAGTCCCTGATACACATACGGAAAAATCAGACTCCTGGCTTAATGCCTTTAGGAATTATTACGAAAAACACACCCGAACGGCTGACCATTGACCTTTCCGAAGGTTGCACAGGTCTGAAACTCTGCACCCGGGATAAGCCTAAATCCCTGATACACATACGGAAAAATCAGACTCCTGGCTCAATGCCTTTAGGAATTATTACAAAAAACACACCCGAACGGCTGACCTTTGACCTTTCCGAAGGTTGCACAGGTCTGAAACTCGGCACCCTGGATCAGCCTTAGTCCCTGATACATATACGGAAAAATCAGACTCCTGGCTCAATGCCTTTAGGAATTATTACAAAAAACACACCCGAACGGCTGACCATTGACCTTTCCGAAGGTTGCACAGGTCTGAAACTCTGCACCCGGGATAAGCCTAAATCCCTGATACACATACGGAAAAATCAGACTCCTGGCTCAATGCCTTTGGGAATTATTACAAAAAACACACCCGAACGACTGACCTTTGACCTTTCCGAAGGTTGCACAGGTCTGAAACTCGGCACCCTGGATCAGCCAGGAGTCCCTGATACACATACGGAGAAATCAGCATCCGGGCTCATTGCCTTTAGGAATTATTGAAGAAAAGACAGTTTCCCACCTTTCTTACGTTTGAATTTTACAGACTGTGTTTTTGGCAGTTTTTTTTGGCCGGGGGAAAAAAGCCCAAAGTCCTGTGTCCAAAAACTGAAAATCAGGTCATGTCAGACTCTATACAGTCTTAGACCCTTTGGCCAGAGTGGAAGTTTTGGAGGAACTACATTTCTACAGGTCGCAGGAGTGTGAATATTTCATTTGTCGTTTGGGGTCCCAAGACGAGCGGAACGACGAGGGTACATTAGTATGTCTTATAAGATGTTAACTTTATTTGTGAGGTTTATGTTATGGGACAGTAGAAAAATGAAAAAAATCAGAAAACAGCTGTATCCCTGCTGAATGCGCACAAAAACAGAGACAAATAGAAAAACACATACAAACAGTGAAATCATTGCAAAATCAAACACTGGGGGTACCGAAGAATATCTTATAAGATGTTAACTTTATTTGTGAGGTTTATGTTATGGGACAGTAGAAAAATGAAAAAAAATCAGAAAACAGTCGTATTCCAGCTGAATGTGCACAAAAACAGAGACAAATAGAAAAACACATCCAAACAGTGAAATCATTGCAAAATCAAACAGTGAAGGTATATAACTATATCTTATGAGATGTTTACTTTATTTGTGAGGTTTATGTTATGGGACAATAAAAAAATGAAAAAAATCAGAAAACAGCCATACCCCTGCTGAATGCGCACAAAAACAGACACAAATAGAAAAACACATCCAAACAGTGAAATCATTGCAAAATCAAACAATGGAGGTATATAACTATATCTTATAAGATTTTAACTTTATTTGTGAGGTTTATGTTATGGGACAGTAGAAAAATGAAAAAAATCAGAAAACAGCCGTATCCCTGCTGAATGCGCACAAAAACAGAGACAAATAGAAAAACACATACAAACAGTGAAATCATTGCAAAATCAAACAGTGAAGGTATATAACTATATCTTATGAGATGTTTACTTTATTTGGGAGGTTTATGTTATGGGACAATAAAAAAATGAAAAAAATCAGAAAACAGCCATACCCCTGCTGAATGCGCACAAAAACAGACACAAATAGAAAAACACATCCAAACAGTGAAATCATTATAAATTCAAACACTGAGGGTACATCGATATACCTTATAAGATGTTAACTTCATATTATAGGACAGTAGAAAAAAGATTATAATACCCTCGATCAGCCTTAGTCCCTGATACACATACAGAAAAATCAAACTCCTGGCTTAATGCCTTGAGGAATTATTACAAAAAACACACCCTTTGACCTTTCCAAAGGTTGCACGGGTCTGAAACTCGGCACCCTAGATACGGAAAAATCAGACTTCTGGCTTAATGCCTTTAGGAATTATTACAAAAAACACACCCGAACGGCTGACCTTTGACCTTTCCGAAAGTCGCACAGGTCTGAAACTCGGCACCCTAGATCAGCCTTAGTCCCTGATACACATACGGAAAAATCAGACTCCTGGCTCAATGCCTATAGGAATTATTACAAAAAACACACCCGAACGGCTGACCATTGACCTTTCCGAAGGTTGCACAGGTCTAAAACTCGGCACCCTGGATTAGCCTTAGTTGCTGATACACATACGGAAAAATCAGACTCCTGGCTCAATGCCTTTAGGAATTATTACAAAAAACACACCCGAACGGCTGACCTTTGACCTTTCCAAAGGTTGCACAGGTCTGAAACTCTGCACCCGGGATAAGCCTAAATCCCTGATACACATACGGAAAAATCAGACTCCTGGCTCAATGCCTATAGGAATTATTACAAAAAACACACCCGAACGGCTGACCATTGACCTTTCCGAAGGTTGCACAGGTCTGAAACTCGGCACCCTGGATCAGCCTTAGTCCCTGATACACATACGGAAAAATCAGACTCCTGGCTCAATGCCTTTAGGAATTATTACAAAAAACACACCCGAACGGCTGACCTTTGACCTTTCCGAAGGTTGCACAGGTCTGAAACTCGGCACCCTGGATCAGCCTTAGTCCCTGATACATATACGGAAAAATCAGACTCCTGGCTCAATGCCTTTAGGAATTATTACAAAAAACACACCCGAACGGCTGACCATTGACCTTTCCGAAGGTTGCACAGGTCTGAAACTCTGCACCCGGGATAAGCCTAAATCCCTGATACACATACGGAAAAATCAGACTCCTGGCTCAATGCCTTTGGGAATTATTACAAAAAACACACCCGAACGACTGACCTTTGACCTTTCCGAAGGTTGCACAGGTCTGAAACTCGGCACCCTGGATCAGCCAGGAGTCCCTGATACACATACGGAGAAATCAGCATCCGGGCTCATTGCCTTTAGGAATTATTGAAGAAAAGACAGTTTCCCACCTTTCTTACGTTTGAATTTTACAGACTGTGTTTTTGGCAGTTTTTTTTGGCCGGGGGAAAAAAGCCCAAAGTCCTGTGTCCAAAAACTGAAAATCAGGTCATGTCAGACTCTATACAGTCTTAGACCCTTTGGCCAGAGTGGAAGTTTTGGAGGAACTACATTTCTACAGGTCGCAGGAGTGTGAATATTTCATTTGTCGTTTGGGGTCCCAAGACGAGCGGAACGACGAGGGTACATTAGTATGTCTTATAAGATGTTAACTTTATTTGTGAGGTTTATGTTATGGGACAGTAGAAAAATGAAAAAAATCAGAAAACAGCCGTATCCCTGCTGAATGCGCACAAAAACAGAGACAAATAGAAAAACACATACAAACAGTGAAATCATTGCAAAATCAAACACTGGGGGTACCGAAGAATATCTTATAAGATGTTAACTTTATTTGTGAGGTTTATGTTATGGGACAGTAGAAAAATGAAAAAAAATCAGAAAACAGTCGTATTCCAGCTGAATGTGCACAAAAACAGAGACAAATAGAAAAACACATCCAAACAGTGAAATCATTGCAAAATCAAACAGTGAAGGTATATAACTATATCTTATGAGATGTTTACTTTATTTGTGAGGTTTATGTTATGGGACAATAAAAAAATGAAAAAAATCAGAAAACAGCCATACCCCTGCTGAATGCACACAAAAACAGAGACAAATAGAAAAACACATCCAAACAGTGAAATCATTGCAAAATCAAACAATGGAGGTATATAACTATATCTTATAAGATTTTAACTTTATTTGTGAGGTTTATGTTATGGGACAGTAGGAAAATGAAAAAAATCAGAAAACAGCCGTATCCCTGCTGAATGCGCACAAAAACAGAGACAAATAGAAAAACACATCCAAACAGTGAAATCATTGCAAAATCAAACAGTGAAGGTATATAACTATATCTTATGAGATGTTTACTTTATTTGGGAGGTTTATGTTATGGGACAATAAAAAAATGAAAAAAATCAGAAAACAGCCATACCCCTGCTGAATGCGCACAAAAACAGACACAAATAGAAAAACACATCCAAACAGTGAAATCAATATAAATTCAAACACTGAGGGTACATCGATATACCTTATAAGATGTTAACTTCATATTATAGGACAGTAGAAAAAAGATTATAATACCCTCGATCAGCCTTAGTCCCTGATACACATACAGAAAAATCAAACTCCTGGCTTAATGCCTTGAGGAATTATTACAAAAAACACACCCTTTGACCTTTCCAAAGGTTGCACGGGTCTGAAACTCGGCACCCTAGATACGGAAAAATCAGACTTCTGGCTTAATGCCTTTAGGAATTATTACAAAAAACACACCCGAACGGCTGACCTTTGACCTTTCCGAAGGTTGCACAGGTCTGAAACTCGGCACCCTAGATCAGCCTTAGTCCCTGATACACATACGGAAAAATCAGACTCCTGGCTCAATGCCTTTAGGAATTATTACAAAAAACACACCCGAACGGCTGACCTTTGACCTTTCCGAAGGTTGCACAGGTCTGAAACTCGGCACCCTGGATCAGCCTTAGTCCCTGATACATATACGGAAAAATCAGACTCCTGGCTCAATGCCTTTAGGAATTATTACAAAAAACACACCCGAGCGGCTGACCATTGACCTTTCCGAAGGTTGCACAGGTCTGAAACTCTGCACCCGGGATAAGCCTAAATCCCTGATACACATACGGAAAAATCAGACTCCTGGCTCAATGCCTTTGGGAATTATTACAAAAAACACACCCGAACGACTGACCTTTGACCTTTCCGAAGGTTGCACAGGTCTGAAACTCGGCACCCTGGATCAGCCAGGAGTCCCTGATACACATACGGAGAAATCAGCATCCGGGCTCATTGCCTTTAGGAATTATTGAAGAAAAGACAGTTTCCCACCTTTCTTACGTTTGAATTTTACAGACTGTGTTTTTGGCAGTTTTTTTTGGCCGGGGGAAAAAAGCCCAAAGTCCTGTGTCCAAAAACTGAAAATCAGGTCATGTCAGACTCTATACAGTCTTAGACCCTTTGGCCAGAGTGGAAGTTTTGGAGGAACTACATTTCTACAGGTCGCAGGAGTGTGAATATTTCATTTGTCGTTTGGGGTCCCAAGACGAGCGGAACGACGAGGGTACATTAGTATGTCTTATAAGATGTTAACTTTATTTGTGAGGTTTATGTTATGGGACAGTAGAAAAATGAAAAAAATCAGAAAACAGCCGTATCCCTGCTGAATGCGCACAAAAACAGAGACAAATAGAAAAACACATACAAACAGTGAAATCATTGCAAAATCAAACACTGGGGGTACCGAAGAATATCTTATAAGATGTTAACTTTATTTGTGAGGTTTATGTTATGGGACAGTAGAAAAATGAAAAAAAATCAGAAAACAGTCGTATTCCAGCTGAATGTGCACAAAAACAGAGACAAATAGAAAAACACATCCAAACAGTGAAATCATTGCAAAATCAAACAGTGAAGGTATATAACTATATCTTATGAGATGTTTACTTTATTTGTGAGGTTTATGTTATGGGACAATAAAAAAATGAAAAAAATCAGAAAACAGCCATACCCCTGCTGAATGCGCACAAAAACAGACACAAATAGAAAAACACATCCAAACAGTGAAATCATTGCAAAATCAAACAATGGAGGTATATAACTATATCTTATAAGATTTTAACTTTATTTGTGAGGTTTATGTTATGGGACAGTAGAAAAATGAAAAAAATCAGAAAACAGCCGTATCCCTGCTGAATGCGCACAAAAACAGAGACAAATAGAAAAACACATACAAACAGTGAAATCATTGCAAAATCAAACAGTGAAGGTATATAACTATATCTTATGAGATGTTTACTTTATTTGGGAGGTTTATGTTATGGGACAATAAAAAAATGAAAAAAATCAGAAAACAGCCATACCCCTGCTGAATGCGCACAAAAACAGACACAAATAGAAAAACACATCCAAACAGTGAAATCATTATAAATTCAAACACTGAGGGTACATCGATATACCTTATAAGATGTTAACTTCATATTATAGGACAGTAGAAAAAAGATTATAATACCCTCGATCAGCCTTAGTCCCTGATACACATACAGAAAAATCAAACTCCTGGCTTAATGCCTTGAGGAATTATTACAAAAAACACACCCTTTGACCTTTCCAAAGGTTGCACGGGTCTGAAACTCGGCACCCTAGATACGGAAAAATCAGACTTCTGGCTTAATGCCTTTAGGAATTATTACAAAAAACACACCCGAACGGCTGACCTTTGACCTTTCCGAAAGTTGCACAGGTCTGAAACTCGGCACCCTAGATCAGCCTTAGTCCCTGATACACATACGGAAAAATCAGACTCCTGGCTCAATGCCTTTACGAATTATTACAAAAAACACACCCGAACGGCTGACCATTGACCTTTCCGAAGGTTGCACAGGTCTGAAACTCGGCACCCTGGATCAGCCTTAGTCCCTGATACACATACGGAAAAATCAGACTCCTGGCTCAATGCCTTTAGGAATTATTACAAAAAACACACCCGAACGGCTGACCTTTGACCTTTCCAAAGGTTGCACAGGTCTGAAACTCGGTACCCTGGATCAGCCTTAGTCCCTGATACATATACAGAAAAATCAGACTCCTGGCTCAATGCCTTTAGGAATTATTACAAAAAACACACCCGAACGGCTGACCATTGACCTTTCCGAAGGTTGCACAGGTCTGAAACTCTGCACCCGGGATAAGCCTAAATCCCTGATACACATACGGAAAAATCAGACTCCTGGCTCAATGCCTTTGGGAATTATTACAAAAAACACACCCGAACGACTGACCTTTGACCTTTCCGAAGGTTGCACAGGTCTGAAACTCGGCACCCTGGATCAGCCAGGAGTCCCTGATACACATACGGAGAAATCAGCATCCGGGCTCATTGCCTTTAGGAATTATTGAAGAAAAGACAGTTTCCCACCTTTCTTTCGTTTGAATTTTACAGACTGTGTTTTTGGCAGTTTTTTTTGGCCGGGGGAAAAAAGCCCAAAGTCCTGTGTCCAAAAACTGAAAATCAGGTCATGTCAGACTCTATACAGTCTTAGACCCTTTGGTCAGAGTGAAAGTTTTGGAGTAACTACATTTCTACAGGTTGCAGGAGTGTGAATATTTCATATGTCGTTTGGGGTCCCAAGACGAGCGGAACGACGAGGGTAGATTAGTATATCTTATAAGATGTTAACTTTATTTGTGAGGTTTATGTTATGGGACAGTAGAAAAATGAAAAAAAATCAGAAAACAGTCGTATTCCAGCTGAATGCACACAAAAACAGAGACAAATAGAAAAACACATCCAAACAGTGAAATCATTGCAAAATAAAACACTGAAGGTATATAACTATAACTTATGAGATGTTAACTTTATTTGTGAGGTTTATGTTATGGGACAATAAAAAAATGAAAAAAATCAGAAAACAGCCGTATCCCTGCTGAATGCACACAAAAACAGAGACAAATAAAAAAACACATCCAAACAGTGAAATCATTGCAAAATAAAACAATGAAGTTATATAACTATGTCTTATAAGATGTTAACTTTATTTGTGAGGTTTATGTTATGGGACAGTAGAAAAATGAAAAAAAATCAGCAAACAGTTGTAATCCAGCTGAGTGCGCACAAAAACAGACAAAAATAGAAAAACACATCCAAACAGTGAAATCATTGCAAAATCAAACACTGAAGGTATATAACTATATCTTTTAAGATGTTAACTTCATTTGTGAGGTTCATGTTATGGGACAGCAGAAACATAAAAAAAATCCGGAAACAGCCTTATCTCAGCTGAATGCGCACACAAACAGACACCAATAGAAAAACACATCCCAACAGTGAAATCTTTGCAAAATTAAACACTGATGGTAAAGAAGTATATCTTATAAGATTTTAAGTTCATTTGTTTGGTTTATATTATGGGAAAGTAGAAAAATGAAAAAAATCTGAAAACAGCCTTATCTCAGCTCAATGGGGCACAAACAGACACCAATAGAAAAACACATCCAAACAGTGAAATCATTGCAAAATCAAACAGTGAGTGTACAGAACTAAATCTTTTAAGATGTTAACTTCATTTGTGAGGTTTATGTAATGGGACAGCAGAAAAATTTAAAAAATCCGGAAACAGCCTTATCTCAGCTGAATGCGCACACAAAAAGACAACAATAGAAAAACACTTGCAAACAGTGAAATCATTGCAAAATCAAACACTGAGGGTACAGAAAGTATATCTTTTAAGATGTTAACTTTATTTGTGAGGTTTATGTTATGGGACACAGGACAAACAGAACTTGGGGCTTTTTCCCCCCGGCCAAAAAAGACTGCCAAAAAGACAGTCTGTAAAATTCAAACGTAAAAAAGGTGGGAAACTGTCTTTTCTTCAACAGTTCCTAAAGGCAATGAGCCCGGAGTCTGATTACACGTATGTGTATCAGGGACTAAGGCTCATCCCGGTTGCCGAGTTTTAGACCTGTGCAACCTTCATAAAGGTCATAGGTCAGCCGTTTGGGTGTGTTTTTTGTAATAATTCCTAAAGGCATTGGGCCAGGAGTCTGATTTTTCTGTATGTGTATCAAGGACTAAGACTAATCACCGGGTGCAGAGTTTCAGACCCGTGCAACCTTCGGAAAGGTCAACGGTCAGCCCTTCGGGTGTGTTTTTTGTAATAATTCCTATAATATAAAACCCACAAACGAAGTTAACATCTTATAAGATATACTTATGTACCCTCAGTGTTTGATTTTGCAATGATTTCATTGTTTGGATTTGTTTTTGTAGATGTAGATGTGGATGTGTTTTTTGTAATAATTCCTATAATATAAAACCCACAAATTAAGTTAACATCTTATAAGATATACTTATGTACCCTCAGTATTTGATTTTGCAATGATTTCACTGTTTGGATTTGTTTTTCTATTTGTGTGTTTTTGTACGCATTCAGCAGGGATACGGCTGTTTTCTGATTTTTTTAATTTTCTACTGTCCCATAACATAAACCTCACAAATAAAGTTAACGTCTTATAAGATATACTTCTGTACCCTCAGTGTTTGATTTTGCAATGATTTCACTGTTTGGATATGTTTTTCTATTTGTGTCTGTTTTTGTGCGCATTCAGCTGGGATACGGCTGTTTTCTGATTTTTTTAATTTTCTACTGTCCCATAACATAAACCTCACAAATAAAGTTAACATCTTATAAGATATAGTCATATACCTTCAGTGTTTGATTTTGCAATGATTTCACTGTTTGGATGTGTTTTTCTATTTGTGTCTTTTTGTGTGCGCATTCAGCTGAGATAATGCTGTTTCCTGATTTTTTTCTTTTTTCAACTGTCCCATAACATAAACATCACAAATAAAGTTAACATCTTATAAGATATACTTCTGTACCCCCAGTGTTTGATTTTGCAATGATTTCACAGTTTGGATGTGTTTTTCTATCGTTGTCTGTTCGTGTGCGCAATACTCTGAGATAAGGCTGTTTTCGGATTTTTACCGTTTTCTTAACAGTTGACCATTCACAATGGCAGCATTGAGTGTTTTTTCTTTTTTTTTCTGGAGCCTTTAACTCCTCATGTTGACAAAATAATGCAATAATATATGTAGAATATTATCAAACCTCTAATAATGACCACTGTAGGCATGAATGATTGTAAAATGGATTACAGTCAAAATAATATAAGATGACATACAGCATAATATTTTCATGGGGGTTAATTCAATTATTTACCAATAGGGTGGCAGCTAACCAAATGGAAGCATCAGTAGTTTTAATCTCTACTGGCTCTTACCCTGGTCTGGCAGAGCTTCAGAGAATAAATCTCCATGGCAACCTAACTTTATCAATTGATCTTGTTTTGAGCAAAATAGTCCAGGATACTGGACAGCTTAATCCCTTCTGTGCATGGTCCTCTGATATTTTCAAGCCTCAACTTGCCAGCTCCATGTTTATTTTTATTATATCAGAAAGTATGAGTGTGTGGATGAGCTAACTCATGCTTTTGAAGCATGATGATGGTCGCCACAGCGGTCATCTTCCAGATAGAGATTAGATAGAAAATAAAAACTCTAAACTCAAGGAATTTTGCGAGAACAGGTGAACGTCACATAGTGTACCCTGAGACATTATTGCTCTGGACCATAATCATGAATTGGACTGATAATCTGAAGAGATTACCGGCATTTTGTGAAAAATCCCAGTACGGAAATAAAAGTGCCGGTTCTGTGTACTGGAAAGTACCGGGCCACTTCAAGCACTAGCTAATAATTGTACTGTAATGACAGTGATTGTATTTTCTGTACACTTAATGTCTCTTATGTGATCTTATTCTTCAACAAACAAGTGCACAATATAATTCACTTAGAATTCTAAACAGCACATTGCAATTTCTACAATTATTATCAAAGTATTGATCAGTAATACAGTGAAAATGAGAGGAAATATGAATATTTGCTTTGCAAGTCAATTTAAGGTGTGCGCCCCTAAATGTTTTGCTTGCTCTCCTAAAATGTTCAGTTAGGGGTTACTGTGCTCCTTGTAAAACGTTAGTCTGATGCCCTCCAAACATTGTTCTAAAGGGTTTATGGTCTTAGTTCCTCTTCAGTAGAGCTGCATGTCCACAATGTAAAAAAAACCCTTCTCCACTAACTATGGTTGTTTCCATCCCTTCTCTTCTATTGTTTGTATTGTATTTGTATTGTATTTGTATTTTATGTATTTAGGTGGTCTTATAAATAAAAGGATACATACTGTGAAGCAGCACTGTAATAAGCGACGGCCAGTTGATGAACCCATTAAAATATTCCATAACATGTCATTTAGCAGACACTTTTATCCAAAGCGACTAACAATGGAATTGAGTACAATCAGCCAGGAGCAGAGTCGAACTAGCGACCATTACGACCATGCTGTCTTTCGCACACAGGGTACCGGTCTTAACCACTGAGCCACTCTACCCCCGTATATATGAAATATGTCGTATTAACTTGTGATAGGATGTGGAATTTAAGACCGGTTAAGGTCTTTTTATTTTTTATTTCCCTTTTCATTGCTTAAGCAGGAATGTTGTTGTGACCTATGGCCTTTGTGGACCAAGTGAGGGTGGACCATGGAGGAGAATTTTATCTCTCACCGTATGTGCAAGAAAAACTGACAGCATTAACAAGGGTATTTAAAAGTGTTTCTAAACATTATTTCTCTCAACACCATATGTGATGTGTGTGTGGGTATGTATTTTTCAGTACTTGGACAGTGGAGTGTCTGGGTGGTTGTGTATAGCTCCTGTGTGTCTATATCGATACATGTTACTAGATTATATCAGACAGTGGTCATGAAATTATTTGCATTTCTTTTTCCCACAAAATCTTTTCTGAGTTATATGGCATGTGAAAAGTAAAAGATAATCTTGGAATAACATTAATATTTCCTAAAATGTGTTCCATTGACTGGGCTTGAAACCTAAAAGCAACATAAAACTTTTTTTTAATTCCCTTCTGCTCTGCATTTTTACAGAACCACAGGAAGTGAACAACACTTCCACTGAAGGCCGCCTTGGTTCACCTGGTGGACCAAGAGCTTCTTGATATGGAGGACACCACAGTTCGATACTGTGTGTCAAACCTGAGCTGCCAGCATCGGAATCCAACGGTTTATTGATGCTTGGAATTCTCACACAGTTTCAGGTATTTGATCCATTTGAGCAGTTGTATCCCAAACACAAAAATGAATTTCACTTAGCAGGGAGCCTGCTGTGAGGATTACTTCCCCCTTGGCAACACCTCAGGTCCACTTCCTCAGGTCCAACTGAGCATTTTCAAATTCAAAATGTGTGAAGAAAATAATTTCAGTGTAATCAAATCAGTGCATCTGAAAAGTATTCAGATGCACTGGCTTTCATGTAATAACCCTAACCCTAACCCTCATTTATTACACACTTTGTTGTGTTAGAGACTTGATTTAAATAAATAGCATAGCATTAATCGGATTTTACATAATTTAGGCAGCTGACAAAACAATACTGTGAAATTACAGTTGCCAAGTAAAAGTACTCCATACTACTAGTACATGAAGTATAAGTGGTACTGAGTTCAGTGAAAGTGAAATCATACACTACTAATACAAATTATGGATTTTAAACTTCATCAAAAATGGATGATCACACAGGTCATACAAAACATCTAGCTTATGTTTGATTTGATTTAATTATTTTACATGTAATCACTATAATACGATAGGATTAGGGTTAGTTTTGATAAATTATTTAAGCTTTTTCTTTTTCAGTACATTGTGACTGATGTTGATGAGGTCGAGGTCTTCAGCGTCTGAGGCTGTGTCTTTGACAGTCAGGATGAATTGAGCCCCAAATAAAGTGAAACATTGTGTTTACCTGTAATTGCACCTGTGTAAACAAAACCAGACTTTTGTTTGGGTTCACGTAGAGGGCAAGTCTTTGAAGTCCCTCAAGATGCCCGTTTGGTTTTTTTACTCAAAGGAGTGAATGTGTGTATGAGCCTCTTTGTAGGTGTAGGTGCCTGTGTATCGTGTCGAGTTGAACTTGATGTGAGAACAAGAAGTGCCTGGAGTTGCACATACACACACACACACACACACACACACACACACACACACACACACACTCATTCCTAAACCCACATTCACACCATACTATGATATCCCTAAAATACACCCAAATCATTTTAGCTTCAGATATTGATTGAAATGGCCTGCTGTTTGTTATATGATAATGAAAAATGTTGATATTCCCTGACAGTGGTAGATTTATATTACATAAAAATTAACTTCACCTACACCAGATTTCAAGCAATTTGCATCAACACAGCCAAAAAAATCCAAAAGCACAAAGAATGCAGAGGATTAATCTGTAATGTCTTTATTACAAAAAATCTTGGAAGCGAACATTTCTGCCATGCATGTATGGTGAAACAAAGGGGCAGTTTATTTCAACTACTACTGTAGCTTTAAGATAATTATCGACCATCATCACACTCCAGCCAAGCAACGTAGTTCCCCACCACAGCAGCAGCAGATTAATATCCAAAACGTGAACAGGTCTGCTCAGCAGGTGGATGAACATGTAATGGAGTTGCAGCATCAGTCGCTGACCAAGGAATTACTGGGGAAGTTGGTGGAAGAGGGAGGCTATTGACTTGTCACAGGAAGATGCTCAAAAATTTAGAGGTAAGTGAAATTGTACATCATTATAATGAGCTAAACAGCAGGCCAGGTGGCTAAAGAGTTGTTGCTAAAATGTGTTCGTTAATTACAGTAACTACGTCTTTTCACTCACTGAAAATACATACATACATGTATTTAAACACACACACGAATTAATCAAAATATAGTTAATAATAATATATGCACAAGTAAATGTTCCATGCTCTTTTTTTTCTTTTTCGCTTTGCTGTTTTTTGCGAAAGTTTAGTGTTTAAATACAATCAGTATCCTATCTCTGAGATATCTCTGAGATGGTGTTGTGTGCGACGTTACACGGGAGCCAGACTTTCTGTCTGAACAGTTCCACTGTGAGAACCGATGTCCTCTCACCCGGACCCGCAGCTGCAAAGCTCCCGTCTTCGCGGAACCGCTTGCTGTGTTTCGGCTGCGTCTTCGGTTGTGAGGGCTGTCGGTCACATCGCTGATCTGTTCAGAGAGCTTCGCTGGTGCTGCTGCTGCAGGTATCCTGTCTATTTAAGTAGGCTATACACTAAATCTATCCCTCTATTCTTAAAAATTAAGTCCACTCTGAATGTTGATACAGTGTGGGTGTTGTAATTATTATTATTTTTTTATGACCGTCTTTTCCATTCTTACAACGCACAGTTAACGTGACTGGATTCTGCTTCATTGTAAGAAGGTCTCTTGGCAAATTGGAATATAAATGAAAACATTTTATTAATAGATCAATAGAACACTGAACATTGTTTTCACCATACACTTGAGTATATGGCAGGAATGTTCACTCCCAAGAATTGTTGTCATAAAAGATTAATACTTTTGTCCTGCATCAGTCCTCCTCAAAACTACCAAATATTCAATCATTTCCATATTACAAATGTCCTCTTTTCAAATTAAGAGGGGAGGGAGTACATGTTTTATCTGATGCTACACAAAACTAACAATGCTTCAAAGTTAATATTGTGGGTAATCTTTGACATATTCAAGACAAATCTCCCAGCCACCCAACATTTGTCATATCTGTTGCCAGTACAACCCATGAAATGCTCATTTGTACTTGTCATAAAGTCACTGCAGCTCTGACCTTGTAACCTAAATATGTTTCTGCTCCAAAATCACTTTGTTTCATACATGAGGCTAATGTCTGGCAGATTATACCAATTTTAGCCAATCTTCATCACTAATTTTTATGTTAAATTCTGATTCCCATCTTTCTTTTATGTATTTTGTAGCCATTTTTTATATAGTCCCAATATAATTCTAATTGTGGTTTCTTTGTATTCGTTGATTATGATGATCTGGATCACACTATTCACTTCTCAGGAGGGGTCCATCCTGATCTCTTTGATATAGTAGTCTCTAAGTTGCAGGAATCCACAGAATGAATCATGATTGATTATCTAAATCCTTTTTTTCTGTCATATTTTGGAAACTCTCCAGCTGTCCATCTTTCACCAAAACACACCATGCTGTGATTCCCTTGGTTGTCCACTGTTTAAATACTATATCGTACCTAGTCGGTGTAAAATTGCTATCTTATGCTATTATAATATCATATGCCAATTCAATAAATTAGTGTCTTTCTGTATCTTATATTTTTTTATTATGCTGAACCATATTTTGTATGTGAACATCGTGATTGTGTCTATTTGGTTTTGAATCTTCTTGTATGTTTCTTTATCCCCAATTATATTCTGTACTGGGTTTTCTCCAAACTCTTTTTCTATTTCATTTCACTGTGTCTGGTTTGCACCAACCTACAATATATCTCAATTGGGCCGCATGGTAGTATTCCTTTAATTTTGGAAGTCTCATCCCTCCTTCTTCTTTTGGCAGCTGGAGAGTTTCCAGTCTTATTGTGGGTCTTTTGCCACCTTAACTAAACTTTGATATAACTTTATTCCAGCTCATAAATTGGGGTCTGGGGGACCTCTACTGGTAGGGCTTGGAATAGGTATAAGGGAGTCGGCAGCACCCCGCTGCACCCGCAGGCTGTAGCAGAGAGTTAAAATATGAATGATACACGTGTACACCTCTCATGAGAGAACAAACATTTTTCAACTTTTTAAAAGACTTAAAGAACCGCTATTGGTCAGATACAAAATTAGTTTATGAGGCGACTTTAACACTGTCCATCGATGTAAACGACAGAGGGAGTTCTAAAGTCTTGAAACTCAGCTCTGACGGTAATCGCTTGACTCATCATTTTCACAGTTGAAGCACAAGAATCTGGATCTTTACAAAACAAATGTTATCTATCCGCAATTCCTATACTCCTATTCCAAATATGTTTGTGATTTAAACAGCATTTGTCGAGTGTAACATTAGTGATACTTTTGCAGTAGTATATTTATTGTGAGACACAATTATACATTTTTCCCAAATCTGTCCATGCCTCATCCATCTCTTCCTCTCCCTTCTTGTCTTCCTCCTCAGCACATGGAGAAGATCTCCATGCTGGCTTTCCATCCAGTTAAGATGCACAGCTGCTATGAGAAGGTGGTGAACCTGAGCCTTTGAGGGTCTGCAGCAACAAGTTTGACGTGAGCGGCCCGTCAGAGTTTGTCCAAAGGGCCCAGATCCCCATGAGAGAGGTGAAACCTCAACTACTGACTAACCAGTCTAATATAGACTGGTTAGTGGTGGTTAACTGGTTAACACAATGGGAAGTTTCTATGAGAGCTAATCATTTTATTGACACTCATTTTATTTCTTGATCATTTTCCTACACTGTAGCTCCTGTTTGACTAGAGTTTGTCAAATAGTTGGATGAAGAGGTTATGACTGTGGCATTGATCAAGGACACAGTAGAAACTAAAGCCGAACATCTTTTGACGGTTTGATAACTCAGTGGACAGTTAAATAGATATAGTTGTCTACAGACATGCCACAATACAGACTGTGGAACTGGGTGTAGTACATTATCATATATTATCATTATTTCATGGGATATTCCTATATGAGTCAGTTTGTCTGGTGTTACATGCATGTATGCTACAAAGTTAGGTACAAAACTACAAATTGTGTTTTACTAGATGTTTGAGCAGATCCTTCATCAGAGTCTCGAGTCTCAGGGTACAGAGGAGCTGTGTAAGATCATCCAGCACTGCCAGGACAGAGTCATTAAGGTAATACACAAAGAAAACAGGCTTGTGCATCAAATTCTTGCATAACATCTACATTAATATCTAATAATATTACATCTGGCATACTCCAGCCCTGGGAGTGAAACTTTTGGTCTGGCCTTGTTTTAGTGTTAATGAAAATTCAGGGTTTTGTTTCACTTCAGATGAGCACAAATTAAGACGTCAGGAAACGTAAGTGACTGCCACTGCCTGGGTCACTCCTACACAAGGTGTATCTAGTGTAAAACAAGATGTGAATCAGTATATGAAATCAGTGTTTTTCTCTTTCTCGTTCTGAAATATGATGTCATCATCCCAGTTTCTTGAATGTCTAGTGAACTAAACATCATTTAGGGAGATAACCACGTCCTGTGTGCCAAATTAATAAAATGCACATGGAAAGAGTGACACCACTATTGTTCATGAAAGATTGCACCAAAACAACTCAAAATTAAGTGAACTAATTTCAAATGTACCGGTTTCTTAACAGTTGACCTTTCACAATGGCAGCATTCAGTGTTTTTTTTTTTTTTTTTTCCTGGAGCCTTTAACTCAAATAATGCAATAATATGTAGAATATTATCAAACCTCTTACTGACCTGAATGACGGTGG
This sequence comes from Solea solea, assembly GCF_958295425.1. Lineage (NCBI taxonomy): Eukaryota > Metazoa > Chordata > Actinopteri > Pleuronectiformes > Soleidae > Solea > Solea solea. Next base: position 23,334,231 of record NC_081152.1, on the reverse strand, counting down.
TCTAATAATGACCACCGTAGGCATGAATGATTGTAAAATTGATTACTGTCAAAATAATATAAGATGTAGCTACTTGAATGACATACAGCATAATATTTTCATGGGGGTTAATTCAATTATTTACCAATCAGAGTGACAGCTGACCAAATGGAATCATCAGCAGGATTAATCTCTACTGGCTCTTACCCTGGTCTGGCAGAGCTTCAGAGAATAAATCTCCATGGCAACCTAACTTTATCAATTTATTAATTTTTGAGCAGGAGTCCAGGATACCGGGCAATATCCCAGCTTAATCCCTTCTGTGCATGGTCCTCTGATATTTTCAAGCCTCAACTTGCCAGCTCCATGTTTATTTTTATTATATCAGAAAGTATGAGTGTGTGGATGAGCTAACTCATGCTTTTGAAGCATGATGATGGTCGCCACAGCGGTCATCTTCCAGATAGAGATTAGATAGAAAATAAAAACTCCAAACTCAAGGAATAAACACTTGACTTTTGCGAGAACAGGTGAACGTCACATAGTGTACCCTGAGACATTATTGCTCTGGACCATAATCATTAATTGGACTGATAAGAGATTACCGGCATCTTGTGAAACGTGCCAGTACACAAATAAAAGTGCCTGTTCTGTGTACTGGACAGTACCGGGCCACTTCTAGTTAATAATTGTACTGTAGTGACAGTGATGGTATTTTATGTACACTTAATGTCTCTTATGTGATCTTATTCTTCAACAAACAAGTGCACAATAAAATTCACTGGGAATTCTAAACAGCACATTGCAATTTCTTCAATTATTATCAAAGTATTGCTCAGTAATACAGTGAAAATGAGAGGAAATGTTTAAGGTGTGCGCCCCTAAATGTTCTGCTTGCTCTCCTAAAACATTCAGTTATGGGGGGGGCTACTGTGCTCCTAGTAAAAAGTTAGTCTGGTGACCTGCATACATTGTTCTAAAGGGTGTATGGTCTTAGTTCCTCTTCAGTAGAGCTGCATGTCCACAATGTAAATTTAATTTTACATTTAAATGCAGAGCTGTCAGTCACACCGTGTGTGATTGACAGCTCTGCATTTCATGGTTGCAAAGTTGCAGTTATAGGTGGATTTGTAGTGGACAAGCTATCAGTATCCATCCCTTCTCTTATAACTATGGTTGTTTCTGGTTTCAAAAACTAACATGGTGTTGCCCAAAATACTAAACTCCAACATTTAAACAGGGGCCCATCAGTGGCCACCCAGTTAGTTGACACTTCCCAACCTTATGAGAACCTGTCTCTCAAAATGGGTTATGGATTCTTATTTTATCTCTGACAAATGGAATGTGAACTATGACGAGGAAGGCTTGACAATAGTATATCTATATCATGACATGAGACAAGATATGATCTTAGAATTTTGATATTATGATATTTGTTGACACCAGAACAAATTCCTTGTATGTGAAAAATCATACTTGGCAATAAAGCTCTTCTGATTCTGATATTATCATATCGTGATCGGGTATTTGTGATGAATTTTCCTGGTTTGAGAATTTTGGAGAAAATCAAGCTCAAAAGTCAAGATTTTGACAATTATTTTGCAACAATTCGTGACTTTGCACTGCCCTCTAATGGCCTAATATGATTTCCCATGAAATATGTCACCTGCTTGCATACTACAGTTCCTTATTTTTCCAGTGATCCCCTATATGTCCATATCTACTGTGGAAGTCCATCTCAAATATGAATGCTGACTGAATTCTATTGCAACCATTCCTGAATTTGCACTTCTCCCTACTGGCCGAAACGTGCATTTTTTTAAGGTGGAATCGAAACTTAATGAAAATCGGAAGCGAATGTGGAGCCACCTTCAGCATCATCATGTCATTGTTCCCAATAGAATGAGTGCGCGAGTTTTTGTTTTTTTATATTAATATAATGTCAATGTATTAATGATATAAATATAATGATGGTGATGATAACAATAATAATATTAACAGCAATAATAATAATAATAATGATATGATTACAATAATAATGTGTTTTGTGAAAGCAACATTTGTTCAAAAAAACATTGTAGAAATATTTTATATTTAAAGTTTGATTATGACAAATAACCATATAGTTAACTGAACAAATGAAGTTAACATCTTCAAAGATTTAGTTCTGTACCCTCAGTGTTTGATTTTGCAATAATTTCACTGTTGGGATGTAGAAAAACACATCCAAACAGTGAAATCATTGGAAAAATCAAACACTGAGGGTACATAAGTATATCTTGTAAGATGTTAACTTCATTTGTGAGGTTTATGTTATGGGACAGTAGAAAAAAGAAAAAAATCCGAAAACAGCCTTATCTCAGCGTATAGAGCACACAAACAGACACCAATAGAAAAACACACCCCAACAGTGAAATCATTGCAAAATCAAACACTGAGGGTACAGAACTAAATATTTAAAGATGTTAACTTCATTTGTCAGGATTATGTTATGGGAAAGTAGAAAAATGAAAAAAATCCGGAAACAGCCTTATCTCAGCGTAATGCGCACACAAACAGACACCAATAGTAAAACACAAACCAACAGTGTAATCATTGCAAAATCAAACACTGAGGGTACAGGACTAAATCTTTTAAGATGTTAACTTCATTTGTGAGGGTTTGTTATGGGACAGTAGAAAAATGAAAAAAATCCGGAAACAGCCTTATCTCAGCTGAATGCGCACAAACATACACCAATAGTAAAACACATCCAAACAGTGAAATCATTGGACAAATCAAACACTGAGGGTACATAAGTATATCTTTTAAGATGTTAACTTCATTTGTGAGGGTTTGTTATGGGACAGTAGAAAAATGAAAAAAATCCGGAAACAGCCTTATCTCAGCTGAATGCGCACAAACATACACCAATAGTAAAACACATCCAAACAGTGAAATCATTGGACAAATCAAACACTGAGGGTACATAAGTATATCTTGTAAGATGTTAACTTCATTTGTGAAATTTATGTTATGGGACAGTAGAAAAATGAAAAAAATCCGCAAACAGCATTATCTCAGTTGAATGCGCACACTAACAGACACCAATAGAAAAACACATCCAAACAGTGAAGTCATTGCAAAATCACACACTGAGGGTACAGAACTAAATATTTTAAGATGTTAACTTCATTTGTGAGGTTTATGTTATGGGAAAGTAGAAAAATGAAAAAAATCCGGAAACAGCCTTATCTCAGCGTAATGCGCACACAAACAGACACCAATAGAAAAACACATCCCAACAGTGAAATCATTGGAAAAATCAAACACTGAGGGTACAGAAGTATATATTTTAAGATGTTAACTTCATTTGTGAGGTTTTTGTTATGGGACAGTCGAAAAATGAAAAAAAATCCGAAAACAGCCTTATCTCAGTGTATAGAGCACACAAACAGACACCAATAGAAAAACAAACCCCAACAGTGAAATCATTACAAAATCAAACACTGAGGGTACATAAGTATATCTTGTAAGATGTTAACTTCATTTGTGAGGTTTATGTTATGGGAAAGTAGAAAAATGAAAAGAATCCGGAAACAGCCTTATCTCAGCGTATAGAGCACACAAACAGACACCAATAGAAAAACACACCCCAACAGTGAAATCATTGCAAAATCAAACACTGAGGGTAGAGAAGTATATCTTTTAAGATGTTAACTTCATTTGTGAGGTTTATGTTATGGGAAAGTAGAAAAATGAAAAAAATCCGGAAACAGCCTTATCTCAGCTGAATGCGCACACAAACAGACACCAATAGAAAAACACACCCCAACAGTGAAATCATTGCAAAATCAAACACTGAGGGTACAGGACTAAATCTTTTAAGATGTTAACTTCATTTGTGATGTTTATGATATGGGACAATAGAAAAATGAAAAAAATCCGGAAACAGCCTTATCTCAGCTGAATGCGCACAAACATACACCAATAGTAAAACACATCCAAACAGTAAAATCATTGGAAAAATCAAACACTGAGGGTACATAAGTATATCTTGTAAGATGTTAACTTCATTTGTGAGGTTTATGTTATGGGAAAGTAGAAAAATGAAAAAAATCCGGAAACAGCCTTATCTCAGCATAATGCGCACACAGACACCAATAGTAAAACACATCCAAACAGTGAAATCATTGGAAAAATCAAACACTGAGGGTACAGAACTAAATATTTAAAGATGTTAACTTCATTTGTCAAGATTATGTTATGGGACAGTAGAAAAATTTAAAAAATCCGCAAACAGCCTTATCTCAGTTGAATGCGCACACAAACAGACACCAATAGTAAAACACATCCAAACAGTGAAATCATTGCAAAATCAAACACTGAGGGTACAGATCTAAATCTTTTAAGATGTTAACTTCATGTGTGAGGTTTATGTTATGGGACAGTAGAAAAATGAAAAAAATCCGCAAACAGCCTTATCTCAGCTGAATGCGCACACAAACAGACACCAATAGAAAAACACATCCCAACAGTGAAATCATTGGAAAAATCAAACACTGAGGGTACATAAGTATATCTTGTAAGATGTTAACTTCATTTGTGAGGTTTATGTTATGGGAAAGTAGAAAAATGAAAAAAATCCGGAAACAGCCTTATCTCAGCGTAATGCGCACACAAACAGACACCAATAGTAAAACACACCCCAACAGTGAAATCATTGGAAAAATCAAACACTGAGGGTACAGAACTAAATATTTAAAGATGTTAACTTCATTTGTGAGGTTTTTGTTATGGGACAGTAGAAAAATGAAAGAAATCCGCAAACAGCATTATCTCAGTTGAATGCGCACACAGACAGACACCAATAGAAAAACACATCCCAACAGTAAAATCATTGGAAAAATCAAACACTGAGGGTACATAAGTATATCTTGTAAGATGTTAACTTCATTTGTGAGGTTTATGTTATGGGAAAGTAGAAAAATGAAAAAAATCCGGAAACAGCCTTATCTCAGCATAATGCGCACACAGACACCAATAGTAAAACACATCCAAACAGTGAAATCATTGGAAAAATCAAACACTGAGGGTACAGAACTAAATATTTAAAGATGTTAACTTCATTTGTCAAGATTATGTTATGGGACAGTAGAAAAATTTAAAAAATCCGAAAACAGCCTTATCTCAGCTGAATGCGCACAAACATACACCAATAGTAAAACACATCCAAACAGTAAAATCATTGGAAAAATCAAACACTGACGGTACATAAGTATATCTTGTAAGATGTTAACTTCATTTGTGAGGTTTATGTTATGGGACAGTAGAAAAATGAAAAAAATCCGCAAACAGCCTTATCTCAGCTGAATGCGCACACAAACAGACACCAATAGAAAAACACATCCCAACAGTGAAATCATTGGAAAAATCAAACACTGAGGGTACATAAGTATATCTTTTAAGATGTTAACTTGATTTGTGAGGTTTTTGTTATGGGACAGTCGAAAAATGAAAAAAATCCGAAAACAGCCTTATCTCAGCGTATAGAGCACACAAACAGACACCAATAGAAAAACACACCCCAACAGTGAAATCATTGGAAAAATCAAACACTGAGGGTACAGAAGTATATCTTTTAAGATGTTAACTTCATTTGTGAGGTTTTTGTTATGGGACAGTCGAAAAATGAAAAAAATCCGAAAACAGCCTTATCTCAGCGTATAGAGCACACAAACAGACACCAATAGAAAAACACACCCCAACAGTAAAATCATTGGAAAAATCAAACACTGACGGTACATAAGTATATCTTGTAAGATGTTAACTTCATTTGTGAGGTTTATGTTATGGGACAGTAGAAAAATGAAAAAAATCCGCAAACAGCCTTATCTCAGCTGAATGCGCACACAAACAGACACCAATAGAAAAACACATCCCAACAGTGAAATCATTGGAAAAATCAAACACTGAGGGTACATAAGTATATCTTTTAAGATGTTAACTTGATTTGTGAGGTTTTTGTTATGGGACAGTCGAAAAATGAAAAAAATCCGAAAACAGCCTTATCTCAGCGTATAGAGCACACAAACAGACACCAATAGAAAAACACACCCCAACAGTGAAATCATTGGAAAAATCAAACACTGAGGGTACAGAAGTATATCTTTTAAGATGTTAACTTCATTTGTGAGGTTTTTGTTATGGGACAGTCGAAAAATGAAAAAAATCCGAAAACAGCCTTATCTCAGCGTATAGAGCACACAAACAGACACCAATAGAAAAACACACCCCAACAGTGAAATCATTGCAAAATCAAACACTGAGGGTACAGGACTAAATCTTTTAAGATGTTAACTTCATTTGTGATGTTTATGATATGGGACAATAGAAAAATGAAAAAAATCCGGAAACAGCCTTATCTCAGCTGAATGCGCACAAACATACACCAATAGTAAAACACATCCAAACAGTAAAATCATTGGAAAAATCAAACACTGAGGGTATATAAGTATATCTTGTAAGATGTTAACTTCATTTGTGAGGTTTATGTTATGGGAAAGTAGAAAAATGAAAAAAATCCGGAAACAGCCTTATCTCAGCATAATGCGCACACAGACACCAATAGTAAAACACATCCAAACAGTGAAATCATTGGAAAAATCAAACACTGAGGGTACAGAACTAAATATTTAAAGATGTTAACTTCATTTGTCAAGATTATGTTATGGGACAGTAGAAAAATTTAAAAAATCCGCAAACAGCCTTATCTCAGTTGAATGCGCACACAAACAGACACCAATAGTAAAACACATCCAAACAGTGAAATCATTGCAAAATCAAACACTGAGGGTACAGATCTAAATCTTTTAAGATGTTAACTTCATGTGTGAGGTTTATGTTATGGGACAGTAGAAAAATGAAAAAAATCCGCAAACAGCCTTATCTCAGCTGAATGCGCACACAAACAGACACCAATAGAAAAACACATCCCAACAGTGAAATCATTGGAAAAATCAAACACTGAGGGTACAGAAGTATATCTTTTAAGATGTTAACTTCATTTGTGAGGTTTTTGTTATGGGACAGTCGAAAAATGAAAAAAATCCGAAAACAGCCTTATCTCAGCGTATAGAGCACACAAACAGACACCAATAGAAAAACACACCCCAACAGTGAAATCATTGGAAAAATCAAACACTGAGGGTACAGAAGTATATCTTTTAAGATGTTAACTTCATTTGTGAGGTTTTTGTTATGGGACAGTCGAAAAATGAAAAAAATCCGAAAACAGCCTTATCTCAGCGTATAGAGCACACAAACAGACACCAATAGAAAAACACACCCCAACAGTGAAATCATTGCAAAATCAAACACTGAGGGTACAGAAGTATATCTTTTAAGATGTTAACTTCATTTGTGAGGTTTTTGTTATGGGACAGTAGAAAAATGAAAGAAATCCGCAAACAGCATTATCTCAGTTGAATGCGCACACAAACAGACACCAATAGAAAAACACATCCCAACAGTGAAATCATTGCAAAATCAAACACTGAGGGTACAGAACTAAATCTTTTAAGATGTTAACTTCATTTGCGAGGTTTATGTTATGGGAAAGTAGAAAAATGAAAAAAATCCGGAAACAGCCTTATCTCAGCGTAATGCGCACACAAACAGACACCAATAGAAAAACACACCCCAACAGTGAAATCATTGCAAAATCAAACACTTGAGGGTACAGAACTAAATCTTTTAAGATGTTGACTTCATTTGTGATGTTTATGTTATGGGACAGCAGAAAAATTTAGAAAATCCGGAAACAGCCTTATCTCAGCGTAATGCGCACACAAACAGACACCAATAGTAAAACACACCCCAACAGTGAAATCATTGCAAAATCAAACACTGAGGGTACAGAAGTATATCTTTTAAGATGTTAACTTCATTTGTGAGGTTTTTGTTATGGGACAGTAGAAAAATGAAAGAAATCCGCAAACAGCATTATCTCAGTTGAATGCGCACACAGACAGACACCAATAGAAAAACACATCCCAACAGTAAAATCATTGGAAAAATCAAACACTGAGGGTACATAAGTATATCTTGTAAGATGTTAACTTCATTTGTGAGGTTTATGTTATGGGAAAGTAGAAAAATGAAAAAAATCCGGAAACAGCCTTATCTCAGCATAATGCGCACACAGACACCAATAGTAAAACACATCCAAACAGTGAAATCATTGGAAAAATCAAACACTGAGGGTACAGAACTAAATATTTAAAGATGTTAACTTCATTTGTCAAGATTATGTTATGGGACAGTAGAAAAATTTAAAAAATCCGAAAACAGCCTTATCTCAGCTGAATGCGCACAAACATACACCAATAGTAAAACACATCCAAACAGTAAAATCATTGGAAAAATCAAACACTGACGGTACATAAGTATATCTTGTAAGATGTTAACTTCATTTGTGAGGTTTATGTTATGGGACAGTAGAAAAATGAAAAAAATCCGCAAACAGCCTTATCTCAGCTGAATGCGCACACAAACAGACACCAATAGAAAAACACATCCCAACAGTGAAATCATTGGAAAAATCAAACACTGAGGGTACATAAGTATATCTTTTAAGATGTTAACTTGATTTGTGAGGTTTTTGTTATGGGACAGTCGAAAAATGAAAAAAATCCGAAAACAGCCTTATCTCAGCGTATAGAGCACACAAACAGACACCAATAGAAAAACACACCCCAACAGTGAAATCATTGGAAAAATCAAACACTGAGGGTACAGAAGTATATATTTTAAGATGTTAACTTCATTTGTGAGGTTTTTGTTATGGGACAGTCGAAAAATGAAAAAAATCCGAAAACAGCCTTATCTCAGCGTATAGAGCACACAAACAGACACCAATAGAAAAACACACCCCAACAGTGAAATCATTGCAAAATCAAACACTGAGGGTACAGAAGTATATCTTTTAAGATGTTAACTTCATTTGTGAGGTTTTTGTTATGGGACAGTAGAAAAATGAAAGAAATCCGCAAACAGCATTATCTCAGTTGAATGCGCACACAAACAGACACCAATAGAAAAACACATCCCAACAGTGAAATCATTGGAAAAATCAAACACTGAGGGTACAGAAGTATATCTTTTAAGATGTTAACTTCATTTGTGAGGTTTATGTTATGGGAAAGTAGAAAAATGAAAAAAATCCGGAAACAGCCTTATCTCAGCGTAATGCGCACACAAACAGACACCAATAGTAAAACACACCCCAACAGTGAAATCATTGCAAAATCAAACACTGAGGGTACAGAAGTATATCTTTTAAGATGTTAACTTCATTTGTGAGGTTTTTGTTATGGGACAGTAGAAAAATGAAAGAAATCCGCAAACAGCATTATCTCAGTTGAATGCGCACACAAACAGACACCAATAGTAAAACACATCCAAACAGTGAAATCATTGCAAAATCAAACACTGAGGGTACAGAACTAAATCTTTTAAGATGTTAACTTCATTTGTGAGGTTTATGTTATGGGAAAGTAGAAAAATGAAAAAAATCCGGAAACAGCCTTATCTCAGCGTAATGCGCACACAAACAGACCCCAATAGTAAAACACAAACCAACAGTGAAATCATTGCTGTTACAACCCGGCTCTTAGGCTGCAACAAAAATAGGGAGAGAAGACGAGGACTAGTGCAAAACAATGATTTATTTGCCAATTGAGAATTAAATATCAGTGTCAGTAATCAGTAAGTGTAAGCAGGTGTGTGTATGTGTGTGTGGATGCATAAAACAAAACTAAACTAAAACAAACAGCCACGCCAAGGTCCATGCCCATGGTATCTGTGTTTGTGCGAGAGAGGCCAGCCAGAGTCTGAGAGAGAGGGCAGAGGGAGGAAGGAAGGCCTCTTCAAAAGTGGTGTCCAGGTGTAGCTCATCCCTGTAATGATGACCCCGCCTCCAGGCCTGAAACAAAACAGATAAGGCCAGCACAACACTTCCACAAATAAGGGGTCGTCACACTCCCCCCCATCAAAAAAGGGTTCCAATCAGGAACACTGACAGCAGAAACTTACTTCATTTGGCCCGAAAAAAAAAAAAATAATCCATCATACTGACCATTTGATGTCCCATCCAGCCAACCAACCCCAACCAGGTCCTCTCAGCAACCTCAGTGCCTGAAGAAGCAAATTAAGAGGGACAACAAAGGATGTGGAAGGCCAGAGAGGTTCAATACATTGGCCAGGATATATTCGGTACCGTATTTTAACACGGAGCTCTTGACAATGCATCAGCCACAACATTTTCAGAGCCTTTGATGTGGCGGATATCCAGACAATAGGACTGTAAAAACAACATCCAACGCATCAACCTGCGATTTGGACAATAAACCGAGTTAAGAAACGTTATGGGGTTGTGATCCGTATAAACAACCAGAGGAACACTGGAACCTACATAAACATCAAAATGTTGCAATGCCCAAATAAGAGCAAGAGTCTCCTTCTCAATGACCGAATAGTTCAACTGAAAGGAATTAAACTTCTTTGAGTAAAAACTCACAGGATGATCTACACCGCACACATCTGTCTGGAGCAACACTGCCCCCGCCCCCACATCACTTGCATCCACATGCAACGTAAAGGGTTGATCCATGCGTGGAGCTGCAAGAACAGGAGATGAGCAAAGGACAGATTTAATATTGTCAAAAGCCTGTTGACAAGAGGTTGACCAGACAAAACAAACATTTCCTTTCAGCAGATCAGTCAGGGGAGCTACCACAGTTGAAAAATTCCTACAGAAACTACGGTAGTACCCAACTAAGCCCAGAAACCGCTGGAGTTCTTTCTTTGTTGTGGGAACAGGATATTCCTCAATTGCATGCACTTTTGCTTGGACAGCACACACTTTCCCTTGTCCTACTACCTTCCCAAGGTAGACGACGGAAGCTTTAGCAAACTCACATTTAGCTAAATTAACAGTTAAGCATGCCTCCCTCAGCCGATCTAACAGAGCTTTAACACGGCCTATGTGTTCTTCCCACGTGTTACTATAGATGACCACATCATCCAAGTAAACTGCACAACCTTCCAACCCCGACACTACAATATTCATTAGCCGTTGAAAGGTTGCAGGTGCATTACGCAGTCCAAAACTCATTACGGTGTAAGAATACAAACCTGAGGGAGTGATAAATGCAGAGAGTTCTTTTGCTCTCTGAGACAAAGGAACTTGCCAGTATCCTTTTAAAAGGTCAAATTTACTGACAAACATAGAGGACCCAACTTGATCAATACAATCCTCCATTCGAGGCAGGGGGTAAGCATCAGGTTTGGTTACTGAATTTACCTTCCGATAATCAGTACAAAACCTAGAGCTTTTGTCTGATTTTTCGACCAGCAAACAGGGTGATGCCCAACTCGAGAATGAGGGTTCTGCAATTCCATTGTCAAGCATGTACTTGATTTCTATGTCCATTGCTTTACGCTTGCCCTCAGAAACGCGATAGAACCGCTGGCGAATAGGCTGTGCATCACCCACATCCATATCATGCTCTATAACATGAGTTTGACTAGGTATATCGCCAAATAAAGATGGATAACTATGAATGAGAGCAGACAACTCAGCGCTTCTTTCCGCAGATAGGTGATCAAGTAATGACGCTAAATTATTCAGTGTTTCCGTATTTTTAAGTCTACCACCCAACATGCTTTCATCAGGTGCTCTAACACCATCATCCTCTCCTGTAGAGAGTTGACTCACCACTGCTGCCACTGCTGAGCAAGATTTTAAATCCCGAGCATAATAAGGCTTGAGCAGATTGACATGACACAACTGAGTTGACTTTCTACGACTTGGTGTGGACAGTAGATAATTTTGGTCAGACCCCTGACACAGCACTGTAAAAGGACCAGAAAATCGTGCTTGAAGCGGTAAACCAACCAAGGGCAACAGAGCCAGAACCTGATCTCCTGGATAAAACACACGACGCTCTGCCTTTCGATCATAAAGGCATTTCATTTTTACTTGAGCAGATGACAAGTTCTTTTTAGCCATCTCCCCCGCTGCATACAAACGGTGCCGAAACCCATTGACATAGTCAACAAGATTACTCGGGGGTTCCGCTGGAACCACAGCATCACGCAACAGTGCAAGTGGCCCGCGAACTGTATGGCCAAAAACAAGTTCATTCGGGCTAAAACCGGTGCTTTCCTGCACAACCTCCCGAGCAGCCAACAAGAGCCACGGTAGCCCTTCCTCCCAGTCTTGATTGAATTGAACACAATAACTGCGCAACAGAGACTTAAGAGTCTGGTGGAACCTCTCGAGGACTCCCTGACTCTGCGCGTGATATGCAGAAGACTGATTATGCTGGACTTTTAACTGTTTCAACACCTGTGAAAATAGTTTTGAAGAAAAGTTTGAGCCCTGGTCACTTTGAATTATCCGTGGGATCCCAAAAATAGAGATAAATTGAGTTAATGCTTTAACTACCAACTTTGTTGTAATGGACCGCAACGGATAAACAGCTGGATACCGTGTACTTTGGCACATCACCGTGAGTAGATAACTACTGCCAGCTTTTGAGCGGGGTAAAGGACCGACGCAGTCAATGATCAAGTGTTCAAAAGGTTGAGAAGTGGCTGAAATAGGGCACAGTGGAGCAGGTTTAATAGTCTGGTTGGGCTTACCTGTAATTTGACATGTGTGGCATGATTTTATGTACTGCGACACGTCCCTCTTCAAACGAGGCCAAAAAAAATAACGCAAAATGTAGTCATACGTTTTACGGATGCCCAGATGTCCCGACTGATCATGTGACGTCTTAAGGACCTCATTCCGAAATTTTTCAGGAACTACAACCTGAAACACAGTCTTACCACATAAATTGTCCCCATGTAACAACCATTTCCTCACCAACAAGCCTTTCTGCAGCAGGTAACCCCTGGCAGTGCTCTTCCCCTCTTCAGTGGGGAGAACAGCATCAAACAAAGGATGCAGAGAGGGATCAGCTCTCTGCTCCCGAACCAGATCACTGTGAGAGACAAACAGTGAGTTAAGGGGAACAAACTCCACCTCACTCACCTCCTCACTTCTCTCAGGCTCCTCCTGTGCACGACCCATGGCCCGTGTTACAGCACAAGCCGTGAACACTTCTGGAAAACACCGGGCACTCTCATCTGAATTCCCAGTTACTGTGGGTGAAAACGATACCACAGGGGACGGTGGACCCTCAGCCCACACACGACAGCCAGCCAGCCCGTTACCCAGAATGACATCCACACCCTTAATCGGCAGTGCAGGGCGGACCCCCATGGTAACTTTACCCTGTACCAAGCCACAGTTAAGGACAACAGAATGTAGAGGAACAGGTACAACACTCAGTCCCATACCCCTCATACAAACAAAGTCCCCAGTGTCAGACTCGTGTGAAAAAGGCAACACAGAACTCAAAATATAAGAATCATGTGCAGCGGTGTCTCTCAGAATTTTTATCGGCACACCGTTACCTCCGACCAGTGACACAAAGCCTTCTGACAAGAAAGCAGAAAAGTCCGGCTCATCCAACCTACATGGGGCTTCAGGAAGGACCTGCTGAGGGGTAGAGAAAACAGAATCACGTTCTGCAGCCACAGCACAAGCACCAGAATTTTCCTGACTCCTGCTGTTACCCCTTTTAGCGTTAGCTTTGGGACAGTCAGCTTTCCAATGCCCGTTACCTCCGCAGAAGTTACAAACGTCATACTGCGTCCGATTTCGTGTGGTGTTTTCCCACTTACCCAGACGTGGATGAGGTTTACCCTCCCATTTACAGGAGGAACGATACATACTGGGATTATCTGAGAACCTAGAGTCATTATCACCCCTGTGTGTGAGCACAAACTCATCAGCCAGTGCAGCAGCTTCAGCTGCAGTCTTCACTTTGTGCTCACTGATGTAAACTGCGATGTGACTGGGAAGTGAATCTTTAAATTGTTCCAAAACAATCAGATCACAGAGAGCATCATAAGTGTCAACTTTTAAAGCGCAGCACCAACGATTAAAAAATGTGACCAGTTCTCTGGCAAACTCAACATGACTCTGTCTACTGGATTTCTCCCACCTCCTGAACTTTTGCCTGTAAGCTTCCGGAACCAACTCGTAGGCTTTTAAAACAGCTGATTTTACTGTGGAATAAATCCTGCTCTCAGACATAGATAAAGCCGAGTATGCCTCCTGAGCCCTGCCGGTTAAAACACACTGAAGGAGAAGAGTCCTATCTGAGTCCGACCACTCTCTGCACACAGCTACACGCTCAAATAAAGAAAAAAAAGTGTCAGGGTCACGTTCATTAAACTGAGGAACTAAGCGCAGATTACTGACAACATCAAATGCCACCGAACGACCAGCAAAACCTGAGGTGTGGCTGACCCCTCCAGATTGTAGACTTAACCTGCTCTCCTCCAGGTTCAGCCTTTTAATTTCTGCCTCACTCCTCAGTTTCTCCAATGCCAGCTTCTCCATCTCCGTCTGCAACAACAACAGTTCCTTCCGCTGCTCAAACGTCAGACTTCCATCATTACCCCCAGACGATCTGGCCACAGGAACGTCTACGTGCGTCTCTGCTTTAAAAATGCCGAAATCAACCAAATTAGCCTTAACGATATTTTTAATGTTTTCCTTCATCCTTTTGTCACCGACTTCCAACTGAAAATGCTCTGCAATACGCAACAGTTGCTCACGTGAGCAGTGATCCAGCAGCTCCTCTGACGGCGCTTTCAGAAACTCATCTATACTCGCCATTACTCAGCCTCTCCACACAACCCGCACAGAAAAAATCCGCCACTTTCCTTAACGAAAAAACAGCACTACGACCTCCTGCTGTGACGTCACCGCAGCCCCGTCCCTCTAACTGCCTAACCAAAGCCTAACTAAGCTCCCACCTAGTCTTCAGGCGCTAGTTGCGGCGGGTATTTATGCACGTAATTACCGCAGACCCGGCAAAGCAACCAGTATCTGGCGACTTCGCCCGCAGAATCGGCCGTGCTCCCGAGCATATAGCTCCAACCACTTTCACACCACAGCCCCCCGTACGAACACCAGAGTCCGCACCTCAGCCTAACAGGGACGAAAACAGCGGTAACTTACAAGCTGCACAGGACTGTTGAACTTTCTGCCACACACCTTAAACCTGGCGGCCACAAACAAACTCTTTAACATTTAATATAATCGATCGAAACAGGCACTTACCATCGTCAACTTCTCCCAACACATCTGCGATACAACACTACGTCTGTGTATCTACGTCACGCGACACCGGATTCATTCATAAAGGACGAAACTCCGCCCACCAGGCCCCTTTACCTGCGCTACGGAATAAACAGTCCAAAGACGGACGAGCCCCCACTTGTTACAACCCGGCTCTTAGGCTGCAACAAAAATAGGGAGAGAAGACGAGGACTAGTGCAAAACAATGATTTATTTGCCAATTGAGAATTAAATATCAGTGTCAGTAATCAGTAAGTGTAAGCAGGTGTGTGTATGTGTGTGTGGATGCATAAAACAAAACTAAACTAAAACAAACAGCCACGCCAAGGTCCATGCCCATGGTATCTGTGTTTGTGCGAGAGAGGCCAGCCAGAGTCTGAGAGAGAGGGCAGAGGGAGGAAGGAAGGCCTCTTCAAAAGTGGTGTCCAGGTGTAGCTCATCCCTGTAATGATGACCCCGCCTCCAGGCCTGAAACAAAACAGATAAGGCCAGCACAACACTTCCACAAATAAGGGGTCGTCACATTGCAAAATTAAATACTGAGGGTACAGAAGTACATCTTTTAAGATGTTAACTTCATTTGTGAGGTTTATGTTATGGGACAGTCGAAAAATGAAAAAAATCCGAAAACAGCCTTATCTCAGCGTATAGAGCACACAAACAGACACCAATAGAAAAACACACCCCAACAGTGAAATCATTGCAAAATCAAACACTTGAGGGTACATAACTAAATCTTTTAAGATGTTGACTTCATTTGTGATGTTTATGTTATGGGACAGCAGAAAAATTAAAAAAATCCGAAAACAGCCTTATCTCAGCGTATAGAGCACACAAACAGACACCAATAGTAAAACACAAACCAACAGTGAAATCATTGCAAAATTAAACACTGAGGGTAGAGAAGTATATCTTTTAAGATGTTAACTTCATTTGTGAGGTTTATGTTATGGGACAGCAGAAAAATTAAAAAAATCCGAAAACAGCCTTATCTCAGCGTATAGAGCACACAAACAGACACCAATAGAAAAACACATCCAAACAGTGAAATCATTGCAAAATCAAACACTGAGAGTACAGAAGTATATCTTATAAGATGTACATTTCATTTGTTCAGTTAACTGTATGGTTATTTGTCATAATCAAACTTCAAAAAAATATTTCTACAATGTTTTTTTCAACAAATGTTGCTTTCACAGGACACATTATTGTTGTAATCATATCATTCATATTAATATTATTATTATTATTGCTGTTAATATTATTATTGTTATCATCACCATCATTATATTTATATTATTAATACATTGACATTATATTAACATAAAAAAACAAAAACTCGCGCACTCATTCTATTGGGAACAATGACATGATGATGCTGAAGGTGGCTCCACATTCGCTTCCGATTTTCATTAAGTTTCGATTCCACCTTAAAAAAATGCACGTTTCGGCCAGTAGGGAGAAGTGCAAATTCAGGAATGGTTGCAATAGAATTCAGTCAGCATTAATATTTAAGATGGACTTTCTCCTATAGTCCAAAGTAGATATGGACATATAGGGGATCACTGGAAAAATAAGGAGCTGTAGTATGCAAAGCAGGTGACATATTTCATGGGAAATCATATTAGGCCACTAGAGGGCAGTGCAAAGTCATAAATTGTTGCAAAATAATTGTCAAAATCTTGACTTTTGAGCTTGATTTTCTCCAAAATTCTCAAACCAGGAAAATTCATCACAAATACCCGATCACGATATGATAATATCAAAATTCTAAGATCATATCTTGTCTCATGTCATGATATAGCCATAATATTGTCATGCCTTCTTCATCATTCCATTTGTCAGAGATAAAATATGAATCCATAACCCATTTTGAGAGGCAGGTTCTCATAAGGTTGGGAAGTGTCAACTATTTGGGTTGCCACTGACTCCCCTGTTTAAATGTTGGAGTTTAGTATTTTGGGCAACACCATGTTAGTTTTTGAAACCAGAAACAACCATAGTTATAAGAGAAGGGATAGATACTGATAGCTTGTCCACTACAAATCCACCTATAACTGCAACTTTGCAACCATGAAATGCAGAGCTGTCAATCACACACGGTGTGACTGACAGCTCTGCATTTAAACGTAAAATTAAATTTACATTGTGGACATGCAGCTCTACTGAAGAGGAACTAAGACCATACACCCTTTAGAACAATGTATGCAGGTCACCAGACTAACTTTTTACTAGGAGCACAGTAGCCCCCCCTATAACTGAATGTTTTAGGAGAGCAAGCAGAACATTTAGGGCCTTAAACATTTCCTCTCATTTTCACTGTATTACTGATCAATACTTCAATAATAATTGAATAAATTGCAATGTGCTGTTTAGAATTCCCAGTGAATTTTTATTGTGCACTTGTTTGTGAAAGAATAAGATCACATAAGAGACATTAAGTGTGCATAAAATACCATCACTGTCACTACAGTACAATTATTAACTAGAAGTGGCCCGGTACTGTCCAGTACACAGAACCGACACTTTTATTTGTGTACTGGCACATTTCACAAGATGCCGGTAATCTCTTATCAGTCCACTTGATTATGGTCCAGAGCAATAATGTCTCAGGGTACACTATGTGACGTTCACCTGTTCTCGCAAAAGTCAAGTGTTTATTCCTTGAGTTTGGAGTTTTTATTTTCTATCTAATCTCTATCTGGAAGACGACCGCTGTGGCGACCATCATCATGCTTCAAAAGCATGAGTTAGCTCATCCACACACTCATACTTTTTGATATAATAAAAATAAACATGGAGCTGGCAAGTTGAGGCTTGAAAATATCAGAGGAAGATGCACAGAAGGGATTAAGCTGGGCAATAGCCCGGTATCCTGGACTCTTGCTCAAAAATTAATAAATTGATAAAGTTGAACCTGAATTTTCCTTAACACTAAAACAAGGCCAGACCAAAAGTCTGGCCTTGTTTTAGGGCTGGAGTATGCCAGGTGTAATATTATTAGATATTAATGTAGATGTTATGCAAGAATTTTCTTTGTGTATTACCTTAATGACTCTGTCCTGGCAGTGCTGGATGATCTTACACAGCTCCTCTGTACCCTGAGACTCGAGACTCTGATGAAGGATCTGCTCATACATCTAGTAAAACACAATTTGTAGTTTTGTACCTAACTTTGTGACATACATGCATGTAACACCAGACAAACTGACTCATATAGGAATATCCCATGAAATAATGTGATAATGTACTACACCCAGTTCCACAGTCTGTATTGTGGCATGTCTGTAGACAACTATATCTATTTAACTGTCCACTGAGTTATCAAACCGCCAAAAGATGTTCGCCTTTAGTTCTACTGTGTCCTTGATCAATGCCACAGTCAGAACCTCATCATTCAACTATTTGACAAACTCTAGTCAGACAGGAGCTACAGTGTAGGAAAATGATCAAGAAATAAAATGAGTGTCAATAAAATGATTAGCTCTCATAGAAACTTCCCATTGTGTTAACCAGTTAACCAATAACCTATATTAGACTGGTTAGTCAGTAGTTGAGGTTTCACCTCTCTCATGGAGATCTGGGCCCTTTGGACAAACACTGACGGGCTGCTCACGTCAAACTGTTGCTGCAGACCCTCAAAGGCTCAGGTTCACCACCTTCTCATAGCAGCTGTGCATCTTAACTGGATGGAAAGCCAGCATGGAGATCTTCTCCATGTGCTGAGGAGGAAGACAAGAAGGGAGAGGAAGAGATGGATGAGGCATGGACAGATTTGGGAAAAATGTATAATTGTGTCTCACAATAAATATACTACTGCAAAAGTATCACTAATTACACTAGACAAATGCTGTTTAAATCACAAACATATTTGGAATAGGAGTATAGGAATTGCGGATAGATAACATTTGTTTTGTAAAGATCCAGATTCTTGTGCTTCAACTGCGAAAATCAGAGTGCATTTTCTATACATACTCATTATATATTGTGCTTCAATTTATTTTCTCATGTTATGGGTTTTATTTAAAGCGACACAATTTTCAACCTTCACGTAATGTCTCTAAGCAGGGATGGGAAGTATTTCTGATACATGTATTATAAAAAATACCTATTTAAAATACAAAATATGCTCTTTTCTGGAGATGATGAAAAATTCCTTCAGATTTTGTACCAATATATTTCCATTATGTGTATTTTATTTAAAATACTGTAACATACATCCTTTGAAAAAAAGTGATGACATAAGAAGACAAATTGCAGGATGCTGCTTCAGATTGGACGTCATGGTGCCTTGTGCCTACTTTAATTTGCCAGGACTTGTTAAGATCACAATTAGTCTACATAAGAATTGAATTGAGTCAAGCGATTACCATCAGAGCTGAGTTTCAAGACTTTAGAGCTCACTCTGTCGTTTACATCGATGACAGTGTTAAAGTCGCCACATAAAATAAATTTGTATCCGACCAATAGCGGTTCTTTAAGTCTTTTAAAAAGTTGAAAAATGTTTGTTCTCTCATGAGAGGTGTACACGTGTATCGTTCGTATTTTTTCTCCTCGGTAAAAACAATCCAACATGAGCAATCTACAAGGAATTAAATTAGGAAATCATTCGTTTTACGAATAATAGTGACATCACCAGTTTTAGAAAAAAGATCCCCACACCATCAGCTTTACTTTCGCCAATAGAAATTACACTTAGACCTTTGTTCCACATGCTGGATATCTTTACTCTTTACTTGTGTTCAGTCTCAGTTCTTGACAACATAATATGTCAAAGTCAGTTTTCAACAAGAATTTAATTTGTTGGGCAAAAAAAAAGAATTAAAAGAATTTGATTGGATGCCATGGGCATTCCAAGATGAAACTTTGGGGAGTGTTTGGAGGGAAGCTATGGTGTGGGTTTGTCGTCATTTTATAATATATATATATATATTTATATATATTTATATATATTTATTTTATAACAAGCTTTTCTTTTCTTTTTCTCTCTACAAAAGGTGTTTCATGATCATCATCAGGCTATGGAGCGGGGAATTCAGGAGTGGGAGAGAAAGAGCCAAAGTTGTTGCTGTGGGTGCTGCCGACTCGCTGACCCTGACCCTTATACCTATTCCAAGCCCTACCAGTAGAGGTCCCCCAAACCCCAATTTATGAGCTGGAATAAAATTATATCAAAGTTTAGTTGGGGTGGCAAAAGACCCACGATAAGACTGGAAACTCTCCAGCTGCCTAAAGAAGAAGGAGGGATGAGACTTCCAAAATTAAAGGAATACTACCATGCGGCCCAATTGAGATATATTGTAGGTTGGTGCAAACCAGACACAGTGAAATGAAATAGAAAAAGAGTTTGGAGAAAACCCAGTACAGAATATAATTGGGGATAAAGAAACATACAAGAAGATTCAAAACCAAATAGACACAATCACGATGTTCACATACAAAATATGGTTCAGCATAATAAAAAAATATAAGATACAGAAAGACACTAATTTATTGAATATGATAGCAATTTTACACCGACTAGGTACGATATAGGATTTAAACAGTGAACAACCAAGGGAATCACAGCATGGTGTGTTTTGGTGAAAGATGACAGCTTGAGAGTTTCCAAAATATGACAGAAAAAAAGGATTTAGATAATCAATCATGAATTCTGTGGATTCCTGCAACTTAGAGACTATATGAAAGAGATCAGGATGGACCCCTCCTGAGAAGTGAATAGTGTGATCCAGATCATCATAATCAACGCATACAAAGAAACCACAATTAGAATTATATTGGGACTATATAAGAAAATGCTACAAAATACATTAAAAAAAAAGATGGGAATCAGGATTTAACATAAAACTTAGTGATGAAGATTGGCTAAGATTGGTATAATCCGCCAGACATTAACCTCATGTATGAAACAAAGTGATTTCGAAGCAGAAACATATTTAGGTTACAAGGTCAGAGCTGCAGTGACTTCCGGACAAGTACAAATGAGCATTTCATGGGTTGTACTGGCAACAGATATGACAAATGTTGGGTGGCTGGGCTATTTTTTTTTAATCAGTCTTGAATATGTCAAAGATTACCCACAATATTAACTTTGAAGCATTGTTAGTTTTGTGTAGCATCAGATAAAACATGTTAATTTGAAAAGAGGACATTTGTAATATGGAAATGATTGAATATTTGGTGGTTTTGAGGAGGACTGATGCAGGACAAATGTATTAATCTTTTATGACAACAATTCTTGGGAGTGAACATTCCTGCCATATACTCAAGTGTATGGTGAAAACAATGTTCAGTGTTCTATTGATCTATTAATAAAATGTTTTCATTTGAATTCCAATTCGCCAAGAGACCTTCTTACAAGAAAGTGTGCCATATGCACTAACACAGTGGAAATGAATCATAATGAAGCCTGAGGGTTAAGGAAGGGTTGTCATCAACTAAATACTGTAGGTGTCCAAAGCCTGAGGGTCAACCTCTTTCCCCGGATAAAGCAGAATCCAGTCACGTTAACTGTGCGTTGTAAGAATGGAAAAGACTGTCATAAAAAAAAAATAATAATTACAACACCGTATCAACATTCAGAGTGGACCTAATTTTTAAGAATAGAGGGATATATTTAGTGTATAGCCTACTTGTTAAATAGACAGGATACCTGCAGCAGCAGCACCAGCGAAGCTCTCTGAACAGATCAGCAATGTGACCCACAGTCCTCACAACCGAAGACGCAGCCGAAACACAGCAAGCGGTTCCGCGAAAACGGGAGCTTTGCAGCCGGGTGAGAGGACATCGGTTCTCACAGTGGAACTGTTCAGACGGAAAGTCTGGCTCCCGTGTAACGTCGCAGACAACACCATCTCAGAGATAGGATACTGACTGCATTTAAACACTAAACTTTCGCAAAAAACAGCAAAGCGAAAAAGAAAAAAAAGAGCATGGAACATTTACGTGTGCATATATTATTATTAACTATATTTCGATTAATGCGTGTGTGTTTAAATACATGTGTATGTATGTATTTTCAATGAGTGAAAAGACGTAGTTACTGTAATTAACGAACACATTTTAGCAATGGCCTGCTGTTTAGCTCATTATAATAATACACTTTCACTTACCTCTACATTTTTGAGCATCTTCCTGTGACATGTCAATAGCCTCCCTCTACCACCAACTTCCCCAGTAATTCCTTGGTCAGCGACTGATGCTGCAACTCCATTACATGCTCATCCACCTACTGAGCAGACACTAACCTGTTCACGTCTTGGATATTAATCCGCTGCTGCTGTGGTGGGGAACTACGTTGCGTTGGAGTGTGATGATGGTCGATAATTATCTTAAAGCTACAGTAGTAGTTGAAATAAACTGCCCCTTTGTTTCACCATACATGCATGGCAGAAATGTTCGCTTCCAAGATTTTTTGTAATAAAAACATTACAGATTAATCCTCTGCATTCTTTGTGCTTTTGGATTTTTTGTTTTAAGGATATCTTTGGCTGTGTTGATGCAAATTGCTTCAAATTTGGTGTAGGTGAAGTTATTTTCCACTGTCAGGGAATATCAACATTTTTCATTATCATATAACACACTATTCAATCAATATCTGAAGCTAAAATGATGTGGGTGTATTTTAGGGATATCATAGTATGGTGTGAATGTGGGTTTAGGAATAAATGTGTGTGTGTGTGTGTGTGTGTGTGTGTGTGTGTATGTGCAACTCCAGGCACTTCTTGTTCTCACATCAAGTTCAAATCGACATGATACACAGGCACCTACACCTACAAAGAGGCTCATACACACATTCACTCCTTTGAGTAAAAAAAACAAACAGGCATCTTGAGGGACTTCAAAGACTTGCCCTCTACGTGAACCCAAACAAAAGTCTGGTTTTGTTTACACAGGTGCAATTACAGGTAAACACAATGTTTCACTTTGTTTGGGGCTCAATTCATCCTGACTGTCAAAGACACAGCCTCGCCACGCTGAAGACCTCGACCTCATCAACATCAGTCACAATGTACTGAAAAAGAAAAAGGTTAAATAATTTATCAAAACTAACCCTAACCCTATCATATTATAGTGATTTCATGTAAAATAATTACATCAAATCAAACATAAGCTAGATGTTTTGTATGACCTGTGTGAATAACCGTTTTTGATGAAGTTTAAAATCCATAATTTGTATTAGTAGTGTATGATTTCACTTTCACTGAACTCAGTACCACTTATACTTCATATTCTAGTAGTATGGAGTACTTTTACTGTATACGTTTTGGAGGAATATAGGGTCAAAGTTCACTTTTTGCAACAAACAATAGGGTAACATTTTTTGATGAAGTATAAAATCCTTATTTTTTTAATCAGTAGTTTATGATTTTACTTTCACTGGACGTATTCAGCTGAGGTAAGGCTGTTTTCGGATTTTTTTCTTTTTTCTACTGTCCCCCATAATATAAACCTCACTAATGAAGTTAACATCATATAAGATATACTTCTGTAACCTCAGTGTTTGATTTTGCAATGATTTCACTGTTGGGATGTGTTTTTCTATTGGTGTCTGTTTGTGTGCGCATCCAGCCGAGATAAGGCTGTTTTCGGATTTTTTTCTTTTTTCTGAAAAATCAGACTCCTGGTTTAATGCCTTAAGGAATTATTACAAAAAACACACCCTTTGACCTTTCCAAAGGTTGCACGGGTCTGAAACTCGGCACCCTAGATACGGAAAAATCAGACTTCTGGCTTAATGCCTTTAGGAATTATTACAAAAAACACACCCGAACGGCTGACCTTTGACCTTTCCGAAGGTTGCACAGGTCTGAAACTCGGCACCCTAGATCAGCCTTAGTCCCTGATACACATACGGAAAAATCAGACTCCTGGCTCAATGCCTTTAAGAATTATTACAAAAAACACACCCTTTGATCTTTCCAAAGGTTGCACGGGTCTGAAACTCGGCACCCTGGATTAGCCTTAGTCCCTGATACACATACGGAAAAATCAGACTCCTGACTCAATGCCTTTAGGAATTATTACAAAAAACACACCAGAGCGGCTGACCTTTGACCTTTCCAAAGGTTGCACGGGTCTGAAACTCGGCACCCTGGATCAGCCAGGAGTCCCTGATACACATACGGAGAAATCAGCATCCGGGCTCATTGCCTTTAGGAATTATTGAAGAAAAGACAGTTTCCCACCTTTCTTATGTTTGAATTTTACAGACTTTATTTTTGGCAGTTTTTTTTGGCCGGGGGAAAAAAGCCCAAAGTCCTGTGTCCAAAAACTTAAAATTAGGTCATGTCAGACTCTATTCAGTCTTAGACCCTTTGGCCAGAGTGAAATTTTTGGAGGAACTACATTTCTACAGGTCGCAGGAGTGTGAATATTTCATATGTCGTTTGGGGTCCCAAGACGAGCGGAACGACGAGGGTACATAAGTATATCTTATAAGATGTTAACTTTATTTGTGAGGTTTATGTTATGGGACAGTAGAAAAACGAAAAAAAATCAGAAAACAGTCGTATTCCAGCTGAATGCGCACAAAAACAGAGACAAATAGAAAAACACATAAAAACAGTGAAATCATTGCAAAATCAAACACTGGGGGTACCGAAGAATATCTTATAAGATGTTAACTTTATTTGTGAGGTTTATGTTATGGGACAGTAGAAAAATGAAAAAAAATCAGAAAACAGTCGTATTCCAGCTGAATGCGCACAAAAACAGACAAAAATAGAAAAACACATTGAAAGAGTGAAATCATTGCAAAATCAAACAGTGAAGGTATATAACTATATCTTATGAGATGTTTACTTTATTTGGGAGGTTTATGTTATGGGACAATAAAAAAATTAAAAAAAAATCAGAAAACAGCCATACCCCTGCTGAATGCACACAAAAACAGAGACAAATAGAAAAACACATCCAAACAGTGAAATCATTGCAAAATCAAACACTGAATGTATATAACTATATCTTATAAGATTTTAACTTTATTTGTGAGGTTTATGTTATGGGACAGTAGAAAAATGAAAAAAATCCGAAAACAGCCATATCCCTGCTGAATGTGGACAAAAACAGACACAAATAGAAAAACACATCCAAACAGTGAAATCATTATAAATTCAAACACTGAGGGTACATCGATATACCTTATAAGATGTTAACTTCATATTATAGGACAGTAGAAAAAAGATTATAATACCCTCGATCAGCCTTAGTCCCTGATACACATACAGAAAAATCAAACTCCTGGCTTAATGCCTTGAGGCATTATTACAAAAAACACACCCTTTGACCTTTCCAAAGGTTGCACAGGTCTGAAACTCTGCACCCGGGATCAGCCAGGAGTCCCTGATACACATACGGAGAAATCAGCATCCGGGCTCAATGCCTTTAGGAATTATTACAAAAAACACACCCGAACGGCTGACCTTTGACCTTTCCAAAGGTTGCACAGGTCTGAAACTCTGCACCCGGGATAAGCCTAAATCCCTGATACACATACGGAAAAATCAGACTCCTGGCTCAATGCCTTTAGGAATTATTACAAAAAACACACCCGAACGGCTGACCATTGACCTTTCCGAAGGTTGCACAGGTCTGAAACTCGGCACCCTGGATCAGCCTTAGTCCCTGATACATATACGGAAAAATCAGACTCCTGGCTCAATGCCTTTAGGAATTATCACAAAAAACACACCCGAACGGCTGACCTTTGACCTTTCCGAAGGTTGCACAGGTCTGAAACTCTGCACCCGGGATAAGCCTAAATCCCTGATACACATACGGAAAAATCAGACTCCTGGCTCAATGCCTTTGGGAATTATTACAAAAAACACACCCGAACGACTGACCTTTGACCTTTCCGAAGGTTGCACAGGTCTGAAACTCGGCACCCTGGATCAGCCAGGAGTCCCTGATACACATACGGAGAAATCAGCATCCGGGCTCATTGCCTTTAGGAATTATTGAAGAAAAGACAGTTTCCCACCTTTCTTTCGTTTGAATTTTACAGACTGTGTTTTTGGCAGTTTTTTTCGGCCGGGGGAAAAAAGCCCAAAGTCCTGTGTCCAAAAACTGAAAATCAGGTCATGTCAGACTCTATACAGTCTTAGACCCTTTGGCCAGAGTGGAAGTTTTGGAGGAACTACATTTCTACAGGTCGCAGGAGTGTGAATATTTCATTTGTCGTTTGGGGTCCCAAGACGAGCGGAACGACGAGGGTACATTAGTATGTCTTATAAGATGTTAACTTTATTTGTGAGGTTTATGTTATGGGACAGTAGAAAAATGAAAAAAATCAGAAAACAGCCGTATCCCTGCTGAATGCGCACAAAAACAGAGACAAATAGAAAAACACATACAAACAGTGAAATCATTGCAAAATCAAACACTGGGGGTACCGAAGAATATCTTATAAGATGTTAACTTTATTTGTGAGGTTCATGTTATGGGACAGTAGAAAAATGAAAAAAAAATCAGAAAACAGTCGTATTCCAGCTGAATGCGCACAAAAACAGACAAAAATAGAAAAACACATTCAAACAGTGAAATCATTGCAAAATCAAACAATGGAGGTATATAACTATATCTTATAAGATTTTAACTTTATTTGTGAGGTTTATGTTATGGGACAGTAGAAAAATGAAAAAAATCAGAAAACAGCCGTATCCCTGCTGAATGCGCACAAAAACAGAGACAAATAGAAAAACACATACAAACAGTGAAATCATTGCAAAATCAAACACTGGGGGTACCGAAGAATATCTTATAAGATGTTAACTTTATTTGTGAGGTTCATGTTATGGGACAGTAGAAAAATGAAAAAAAAATCAGAAAACAGTCGTATTCCAGCTGAATGCGCACAAAAACAGACAAAAATAGAAAAACACATTCAAACAGTGAAATCATTGCAAAATCAAACAGTGAAGGTATATAACTATATCTTATGAGATGTTTACTTTATTTGGGAGGTTTATGTTATGGGACAATAAAAAAATGAAAAAAATCAGAAAACAGCCATACCCCTGCTGAATGCACACAAAAACAGAGACAAATAGAAAAACACATCCAAACAGTGAAATCATTGCAAAATCAAACAATGGAGGTATATAACTATATCTTATAAGATTTTAACTTTATTTGTGAGGTTTATGTTATGGGACAGTAGAAAAATGAAAAAAATCAGAAAACAGCCGTATCCCTGCTGAATGCGCACAAAAACAGAGACAAATAGAAAAACACATACAAACAGTGAAATCATTGCAAAATTAAACACTGGGGGTACCGAAGAATATCTTATAAGATGTTAACTTTATTTGTGAGGTTTATGTTATGGGACAGTAGAAAAATGAAAAAAATCAGAAAACAGCCGTATCCCTGCTGAATGCGCACAAAAACAGACACAAATAGAAAAACACATCCAAACAGTGAAATCATTATAAATTCAAACACTGAGGGTACATCAATATACCTTATAAGATGTTAACTTTATATTATAGGACAGTAGAAAAAAGATTAAAATACCCTCGATCAGCCTTAGTCCCTGATACACATACGGAAAAGTCAGACTCCTGGCTTAATGCCTTTAGGAATTATTACAAAAAACACAGCCGAACGGCTGACCATTGACCTTTCCGAAGGTTGCACAGGTCTGAAACTCTGCCCCCGGGATAAGCTTTAGTCCCTGATATACATACGGAAAAATCAGACTCCTGACTCAATGCCTTTAGGAATTATTACAAAAAACACACCCGAAAGGCTGACCATTGACCTTTCCGAAGGTTGCACAGGTCTGAAACTTGGCACCCTGGATCAGCCTTAGTCCCTGATATACATACGGAAAAATCAGACTCCTGACTCAATGCCTTTAGGAATTATTACAAAAAACACACCCAAACGGCTGACCTCTGACCTTTCCAAAGGTTTCACGGGTCTGAAATTCGGCACCCTGGATTAGCCTTAGTCCCTGATACACATACGGAAAAATCAGACTCCTGGCTTAATGCCTTTAGGAATTATTACAAAAAACACACCCGAACGGCTGACCTTTGACCTTTCCGAAGGTTGCACAGGTCTGAAACTCGGCACCCTAGATCAGCCTTAGTCCCTGATACACATACGGAAAAATCAGACTCCTGGCTCAATGCCTTTAGGAATTATTACAAAAAACACACCCGAACGGCTGACCATTGACCTTTCCGAAGGTTGCACAGGTCTGAAACTCTGCACCCGGGATCAGCCAGGAGTCCCTGATACACATACGGAGAAATCAGCATCCGGGCTCAATGCCTTTAGGAATTATTACAAAAAACACACCCGAACGGCTGACCTTTGACCTTTCCAAAGGTTGCACAGGTCTGAAACTCTGCACCCGGGATAAGCCTAAATCCCTGATACACATACGGAAAAATCAGACTCCTGGCTCAATGCCTTTAGGAATTATTACAAAAAACACACCCGAACGGCTGACCATTGACCTTTCCGAAGGTTGCACAGGTCTGAAACTCGGCACCCTGGATCAGCCTTAGTCCCTGATACATATACGGAAAAATCAGACTCCTGGCTCAATGCCTTTAGGAATTATCACAAAAAACACACCCGAACGGCTGACCTTTGACCTTTCCGAAGGTTGCACAGGTCTGAAACTCTGCACCCGGGATAAGCCTAAATCCCTGATACACATACGGAAAAATCAGACTCCTGGCTCAATGCCTTTGGGAATTATTACAAAAATCACACCCGAACGACTGACCTTTGACCTTTCCGAAGGTTGCACAGGTCTGAAACTCGGCACCCTGGATCAGCCAGGAGTCCCTGATACACATACGGAGAAATCAGCATCCGGGCTCATTGCCTTTAGGAATTATTGAAGAAAAGACAGTTTCCCACCTTTCTTACGTTTGAATTTTACAGACTGTGTTTTTGGCAGTTTTTTTCGGCCGGGGGAAAAAAGCCCAAAGTCCTGTGTCCAAAAACTGAAAATCAGGTCATGTCAGACTCTATACAGTCTTAGACCCTTTGGCCAGAGTGGAAGTTTTGGAGGAACTACATTTCTACAGGTCGCAGGAGTGTGAATATTTCATTTGTCGTTTGGGGTCCCAAGACGAGCGGAACGACGAGGGTACATTAGTATGTCTTATAAGATGTTAACTTTATTTGTGAGGTTTATGTTATGGGACAGTAGAAAAATGAAAAAAATCAGAAAACAGCCGTATCCCTGCTGAATGCGCACAAAAACAGAGACAAATAGAAAAACACATACAAACAGTGAAATCATTGCAAAATCAAACACTGGGGGTACCGAAGAATATCTTATAAGATGTTAACTTTATTTGTGAGGTTCATGTTATGGGACAGTAGAAAAATGAAAAAAAAATCAGAAAACAGTCGTATTCCAGCTGAATGCGCACAAAAACAGACAAAAATAGAAAAACACATTCAAACAGTGAAATCATTGCAAAATCAAACAGTGAAGGTATATAACTATATCTTATGAGATGTTTACTTTATTTGGGAGGTTTATGTTATGGGACAATAAAAAAATGAAAAAAATCAGAAAACAGCCATACCCCTGCTGAATGCACACAAAAACAGAGACAAATAGAAAAACACATCCAAACAGTGAAATCATTGCAAAATCAAACAATGGAGGTATATAACTATATCTTATAAGATTTTAACTTTATTTGTGAGGTTTATGTTATGGGACAGTAGAAAAATGAAAAAAATCAGAAAACAGCCGTATCCCTGCTGAATGCGCACAAAAACAGAGACAAATAGAAAAACACATACAAACAGTGAAATCATTGCAAAATCAAACACTGGGGGTACCGAAGAATATCTTATAAGATGTTAACTTTATTTGTGAGGTTCATGTTATGGGACAGTAGAAAAATGAAAAAAAAATCAGAAAACAGTCGTATTCCAGCTGAATGCGCACAAAAACAGACAAAAATAGAAAAACACATTCAAACAGTGAAATCATTGCAAAATCAAACAGTGAAGGTATATAACTATATCTTATGAGATGTTTACTTTATTTGGGAGGTTTATGTTATGGGACAATAAAAAAATGAAAAAAATCAGAAAACAGCCATACCCCTGCTGAATGCACACAAAAACAGAGACAAATAGAAAAACACATCCAAACAGTGAAATCATTGCAAAATCAAACAATGGAGGTATATAACTATATCTTATAAGATTTTAACTTTATTTGTGAGGTTTATGTTATGGGACAGTAGAAAAATGAAAAAAATCAGAAAACAGCCGTATCCCTGCTGAATGCGCACAAAAACAGAGACAAATAGAAAAACACATACAAACAGTGAAATCATTGCAAAATTAAACACTGGGGGTACCGAAGAATATCTTATAAGATGTTAACTTTATTTGTGAGGTTTATGTTATGGGACAGTAGAAAAATGAAAAAAATCAGAAAACAGCCGTATCCCTGCTGAATGCGCACAAAAACAGACACAAATAGAAAAACACATCCAAACAGTGAAATCATTATAAATTCAAACACTGAGGGTACATCAATATACCTTATAAGATGTTAACTTTATATTATAGGACAGTAGAAAAAAGATTAAAATACCCTCGATCAGCCTTAGTCCCTGATACACATACGGAAAAATCAGACTCCTGGCTTAATGCCTTTAGGAATTATTACAAAAAACACAGCCGAACTGCTGACCATTGACCTTTCCGAAGGTTGCACAGGTCTGAAACTCTGCCCCCGGGATAAGCTTTAGTCCCTGATATACATACGGAAAAATCAGACTCCTGACTCAATGCCTTTAGGAATTATTACAAAAAACACACCCGAAAGGCTGACCATTGACCTTTCCGAAGGTTGCACAGGTCTGAAACTTGGCACCCTGGATCAGCCTTAGTCCCTGATATACATACGGAAAAATCAGACTCCTGACTCAATGCCTTTAGGAATTATTACAAAAAACACACCCAAACGGCTGACCTCTGACCTTTCCAAAGGTTTCACGGGTCTGAAATTCGGCACCCTGGATTAGCCTTAGTCCCTGATACACATACGGAAAAATCAGACTCCTGGCTTAATGCCTTTAGGAATTATTACGAAAAACACACCCGAACGGCTGACCATTGACCTTTCCGAAGGTTGCACAGGTCTGAAACTCTGCACCCGGGATAAGCCTAAATCCCTGATACACATACGGAAAAATCAGACTCCTGGCTCAATGCCTTTGGGAATTATTACAAAAAACACACCCGAACGACTGACCTTTGACCTTTCCGAAGGTTGCACAGGTCTGAAACTCGGCACCCTGGATCAGCCAGGAGTCCCTGATACACATACGGAGAAATCAGCATCCGGGCTCATTGCCTTTAGGAATTATTGAAGAAAAGACAGTTTCCCACCTTTCTTACGTTTGAATTTTACAGACTGTGTTTTTGGCAGTTTTTTTCGGCCGGGGGAAAAAAGCCCAAAGTCCTGTGTCCAAAAACTGAAAATCAGGTCATGTCAGACTCTATACAGTCTTAGACCCTTTGGCCAGAGTGGAAGTTTTGGAGGAACTACATTTCTACAGGTCGCAGGAGTGTGAATATTTCATTTGTCGTTTGGGGTCCCAAGACGAGCGGAACGACGAGGGTACATTAGTATGTCTTATAAGATGTTAACTTTATTTGTGAGGTTTATGTTATGGGACAGTAGAAAAATGAAAAAAATCAGAAAACAGCCGTATCCCTGCTGAATGCGCACAAAAACAGAGACAAATAGAAAAACACATACAAACAGTGAAATCATTGCAAAATCAAACACTGGGGGTACCGAAGAATATCTTATAAGATGTTAACTTTATTTGTGAGGTTCATGTTATGGGACAGTAGAAAAATGAAAAAAAAATCAGAAAACAGTCGTATTCCAGCTGAATGCGCACAAAAACAGACAAAAATAGAAAAACACATTCAAACAGTGAAATCATTGCAAAATCAAACAGTGAAGGTATATAACTATATCTTATGAGATGTTTACTTTATTTGGGAGGTTTATGTTATGGGACAATAAAAAAATGAAAAAAATCAGAAAACAGCCATACCCCTGCTGAATGCACACAAAAACAGAGACAAATAGAAAAACACATCCAAACAGTGAAATCATTGCAAAATCAAACAATGGAGGTATATAACTATATCTTATAAGATTTTAACTTTATTTGTGAGGTTTATGTTATGGGACAGTAGAAAAATGAAAAAAATCAGAAAACAGCCGTATCCCTGCTGAATGCGCACAAAAACAGAGACAAATAGAAAAACACATACAAACAGTGAAATCATTGCAAAATTAAACACTGGGGGTACCGAAGAATATCTTATAAGATGTTAACTTTATTTGTGAGGTTTATGTTATGGGACAGTAGAAAAATGAAAAAAATCAGAAAACAGCCGTATCCCTGCTGAATGCGCACAAAAACAGACACAAATAGAAAAACACATCCAAACAGTGAAATCATTATAAATTCAAACACTGAGGGTACATCAATATACCTTATAAGATGTTAACTTTATATTATAGGACAGTAGAAAAAAGATTAAAATACCCTCGATCAGCCTTAGTCCCTGATACACATACGGAAAAATCAGACTCCTGGCTTAATGCCTTTAGGAATTATTACAAAAAACACAGCCGAACGGCTGACCATTGACCTTTCCGAAGGTTGCACAGGTCTGAAACTCTGCCCCCGGGATAAGCTTTAGTCCCTGATATACATACGGAAAAATCAGACTCCTGACTCAATGCCTTTAGGAATTATTACAAAAAACACACCCGAAAGGCTGACCATTGACCTTTCCGAAGGTTGCACAGGTCTGAAACTTGGCACCTTGGATCAGCCTTAGTCCCTGATATACATACGGAAAAATCAGACTCCTGACTCAATGCCTTTAGGAATTATTACAAAAAACACACCCAAACGGCTGACCTCTGACCTTTCCAAAGGTTTCACGGGTCTGAAATTCGGCACCCTGGATTAGCCTTAGTCCCTGATACACATACGGAAAAATCAGACTCCTGGCTTAATGCCTTTAGGAATTATTACGAAAAACACATCCGAACGGCTTACCATTGACCTTTCCGAAGGTTGCACAGGTCTGAAACTCTGCACCCGGGATAAGCCTAAATCCCTGATACACATACGGAAAAATCAGACTCCTGGCTCAATGCCTTTAGGAATTATTACAAAAAACACACCCGAACGGCTGACCTTTGACCTTTCCAAAGGTTGCACAGGTCTGAAACTCGGCACCCTGGATCAGCCTTAGTCCCTGATACATATACGGAAAAATCAGACTCCTGGCTCAATGCCTTTAGGAATTATTACAAAAAACACACCCGAACGGCTGACCATTGACCTTTCCGAAGGTTGCACAGGTCTGAAACTCTGCACCCGGGATAAGCCTAAATCCCTGATACACATACGGAAAAATCAGACTCCTGGCTCAATGCCTTTGGGAATTATTACAAAAAACACACCCGAACGACTGACCTTTGACCTTTCCGAAGGTTGCACAGGTCTGAAACTCGGCACCCTGGATCAGCCAGGAGTCCCTGATACACATACGGAGAAATCAGCATCCGGGCTCATTGCCTTTAGGAATTATTGAAGAAAAGACAGTTTCCCACCTTTCTTACGTTTGAATTTTACAGACTGTGTTTTTGGCAGTTTTTTTTGGCCGGGGGAAAAAAGCCCAAAGTCCTGTGTCCAAAAACTGAAAATCAGGTCATGTCAGACTCTATACAGTCTTAGACCCTTTGGCCAGAGTGGAAGTTTTGGAGGAACTACATTTCTACAGGTCGCAGGAGTGTGAATATTTCATTTGTCGTTTGGGGTCCCAAGACGAGCGGAACGACGAGGGTACATTAGTATGTCTTATAAGATGTTAACTTTATTTGTGAGGTTTATGTTATGGGACAGTAGAAAAATGAAAAAAATCAGAAAACAGTCGTATTCCAGCTGAATGCGCACAAAAACAGAGACAAATAGAAAAACACATACAAACAGTGAAATCATTGCAAAATCAAACAATGGAGGTATATAACTATATCTTATAAGATTTTAACTTTATTTGTGAGGTTTATGTTATGGGACAGTAGAAAAATGAAAAAAATCAGAAAACAGCCGTATCCCTGCTGAATGCGCACAAAAACAGAGACAAATAGAAAAACACATACAAACAGTGAAATCATTGCAAAATTAAACACTGGGGGTACCGAAGAATATCTTATAAGATGTTAACTTTATTTGTGAGGTTTATGTTATGGGACAGTAGAAAAATGAAAAAAATCAGAAAACAGCCGTATCCCTGCTGAATGCGCACAAAAACAGACACAAATAGAAAAACACATCCAAACAGTGAAATCATTATAAATTCAAACACTGAGGGTACATCAATATACCTTATAAGATGTTAACTTTATATTATAGGACAGTAGAAAAAAGATTAAAATACCCTCGATCAGCCTTAGTCCCTGATACACATACGGAAAAATCAGACTCCTGGCTTAATGCCTTTAGGAATTATTACAAAAAACACAGCCGAACGGCTGACCATTGACCTTTCCGAAGGTTGCACAGGTCTGAAACTCGGCACCCTGGATCAGCCAGGAGTCCCTGATACACATACGGAGAAATCAGCATCCGGGCTCATTGCCTTTAGGAATTATTGAAGAAAAGACAGTTTCCCACCTTTCTTACGTTTGAATTTTACAGACTGTGTTTTTGGCAGTTTTTTTTGGCCGGGGGAAAAAAGCCCAAAGTCCTGTGTCCAAAAACTGAAAATCAGGTCATGTCAGACTCTATACAGTCTTAGACCCTTTGGCCAGAGTGGAAGTTTTGGAGGAACTACATTTCTACAGGTCGCAGGAGTGTGAATATTTCATTTGTCGTTTGGGGTCCCAAGACGAGCGGAACGACGAGGGTACATTAGTATGTCTTATAAGATGTTAACTTTATTTGTGAGGTTTATGTTATGGGACAGTAGAAAAATGAAAAAAATCAGAAAACAGCCGTATCCCTGCTGAATGCGCACAAAAACAGAGACAAATAGAAAAACACATACAAACAGTGAAATCATTGCAAAATCAAACACTGGGGGTACCGAAGAATATCTTATAAGATGTTAACTTTATTTGTGAGGTTCATGTTATGGGACAGTAGAAAAATGAAAAAAAAATCAGAAAACAGTCGTATTCCAGCTGAATGCGCACAAAAACAGACAAAAATAGAAAAACACATTCAAACAGTGAAATCATTGCAAAATCAAACAGTGAAGGTATATAACTATATCTTATGAGATGTTTACTTTATTTGGGAGGTTTATGTTATGGGACAATAAAAAAATGAAAAAAATCAGAAAACAGCCATACCCCTGCTGAATGCACACAAAAACAGAGACAAATAGAAAAACACATCCAAACAGTGAAATCATTGCAAAATCAAACAATGGAGGTATATAACTATATCTTATAAGATTTTAACTTTATTTGTGAGGTTTATGTTATGGGACAGTAGAAAAATGAAAAAAATCAGAAAACAGCCGTATCCCTGCTGAATGCGCACAAAAACAGAGACAAATAGAAAAACACATACAAACAGTGAAATCATTGCAAAATTAAACACTGGGGGTACCGAATAATATCTTATAAGATGTTAACTTTATTTGTGAGGTTTATGTTATGGGACAGTAGAAAAATGAAAAAAATCAGAAAACAGCCGTATCCCTGCTGAATGCGCACAAAAACAGACACAAATAGAAAAACACATCCAAACAGTGAAATCATTATAAATTCAAACACTGAGGGTACATCAATATACCTTATAAGATGTTAACTTTATATTATAGGACAGTAGAAAAAAGATTAAAATACCCTCGATCAGCCTTAGTCCCTGATACACATACGGAAAAATCAGACTCCTGGCTTAATGCCTTTAGGAATTATTACAAAAAACACAGCCGAACGGCTGACCATTGACCTTTCCGAAGGTTGCACAGGTCTGAAACTCTGCCCCCGGGATAAGCTTTAGTCCCTGATATACATACGGAAAAATCAGACTCCTGACTCAATGCCTTTAGGAATTATTACAAAAAACACACCCGAAAGGCTGACCATTGACCTTTCCGAAGGTTGCACAGGTCTGAAACTTGGCACCCTGGATCAGCCTTAGTCCCTGATATACATACGGAAAAATCAGACTCCTGACTCAATGCCTTTAGGAATTATTACAAAAAACACACCCAAACGGCTGACCTCTGACCTTTCCAAAGGTTTCACGGGTCTGAAATTCGGCACCCTGGATTAGCCTTAGTCCCTGATACACATACGGAAAAATCAGACTCCTGGCTTAATGCCTTTAGGAATTATTACGAAAAACACATCCGAACGGCTTACCATTGACCTTTCCGAAGGTTGCACAGGTCTGAAACTCTGCACCCGGGATAAGCCTAAATCCCTGATACACATACGGAAAAATCAGACTCCTGGCTCAATGCCTTTAGGAATTATTACAAAAAACACACCCGAACGGCTGACCTTTGACCTTTCCAAAGGTTGCACAGGTCTGAAACTCGGCACCCTGGATCAGCCTTAGTCCCTGATACATATACGGAAAAATCAGACTCCTGGCTCAATGCCTTTAGGAATTATTACAAAAAACACACCCGAACGGCTGACCATTGACCTTTCCGAAGGTTGCACAGGTCTGAAACTCTGCACCCGGGATAAGCCTAAATCCCTGATACACATACGGAAAAATCAGACTCCTGGCTCAATGCCTTTGGGAATTATTACAAAAAACACACCCGAACGACTGACCTTTGACCTTTCCGAAGGTTGCACAGGTCTGAAACTCGGCACCCTGGATCAGCCAGGAGTCCCTGATACACATACGGAGAAATCAGCATCCGGGCTCATTGCCTTTAGGAATTATTGAAGAAAAGACAGTTTCCCACCTTTCTTACGTTTGAATTTTACAGACTGTGTTTTTGGCAGTTTTTTTTGGCCGGGGGAAAAAAGCCCAAAGTCCTGTGTCCAAAAACTGAAAATCAGGTCATGTCAGACTCTATACAGTCTTAGACCCTTTGGCCAGAGTGGAAGTTTTGGAGGAACTACATTTCTACAGGTCGCAGGAGTGTGAATATTTCATTTGTCGTTTGGGGTCCCAAGACGAGCGGAACGACGAGGGTACATTAGTATGTCTTATAAGATGTTAACTTTATTTGTGAGGTTTATGTTATGGGACAGTAGAAAAATGAAAAAAATCAGAAAACAGTCGTATTCCAGCTGAATGCGCACAAAAACAGAGACAAATAGAAAAACACATACAAACAGTGAAATCATTGCAAAATCAAACAATGGAGGTATATAACTATATCTTATAAGATTTTAACTTTATTTGTGAGGTTTATGTTATGGGACAGTAGAAAAATGAAAAAAATCAGAAAACAGCCGTATCCCTGCTGAATGCGCACAAAAACAGAGACAAATAGAAAAACACATACAAACAGTGAAATCATTGCAAAATTAAACACTGGGGGTACCGAAGAATATCTTATAAGATGTTAACTTTATTTGTGAGGTTTATGTTATGGGACAGTAGAAAAATGAAAAAAATCAGAAAACAGCCGTATCCCTGCTGAATGCGCACAAAAACAGACACAAATAGAAAAACACATCCAAACAGTGAAATCATTATAAATTCAAACACTGAGGGTACATCAATATACCTTATAAGATGTTAACTTTATATTATAGGACAGTAGAAAAAAGATTAAAATACCCTCGATCAGCCTTAGTCCCTGATACACATACGGAAAAATCAGACTCCTGGCTTAATGCCTTTAGGAATTATTACAAAAAACACAGCCGAACGGCTGACCATTGACCTTTCCGAAGGTTGCACAGGTCTGAAACTCTGCACCCGGGATAAGCTTTAGTCCCTGATATACATACGGAAAAATCAGACTCCTGACTCAATGCCTTTAGGAATTATTACAAAAAACACACCCGAATGGCTGACCATTGACCTTTCCGAAGGTTGCACAGGTCTGAAACTTGGCACCCTGGATCAGCCTTAGTCCCTGATATACATACGGAAAAATCAGACTCCTGACTCAATGCCTTTAGGAATTATTACAAAAAACACACCCAAACGGCTGACCTCTGACCTTTCCAAAGGTTTCACGGGTCTGTAATTCGGCACCCTGGATTAGCCTTAGTCCCTGATACACATACGGAAAAATCAGACTCCTGGCTTAATGCCTTTAGGAATTATTACGAAAAACACACCCGAACGGCTGACCATTGACCTTTCCGAAGGTTGCACAGGTCTGAAACTCTGCACCCTGGATAAGCCTAAATCCCTGATACACATACGGAAAAATCAGACTCCTGGCTCAATGCCTTTAGGAATTATTACAAAAAACACACCCGAACGGCTGACCTTTGACCTTTCCGAAGGTTGCACAGGTCTGAAACTCGGCACCCTGGATCAGCCTTAGTCCCTGATACATATACGGAAAAATCAGACTCCTGGCTCAATGCCTTTAGGAATTATCACAAAAAACACACCCGAACGGCTGACCTTTGACCTTTCCGAAGGTTGCACAGGTCTGAAACTCTGCACCCGGGATAAGCCTAAATCCCTGATACACATACGGAAAAATCAGACTCCTGGCTCAATGCCTTTGGGAATTATTACAAAAAACACACCCGAACGACTGACCTTTGACCTTTCCGAAGGTTGCACAGGTCTGAAACTCGGCACCCTGGATCAGCCAGGAGTCCCTGATACACATACGGAGAAATCAGCATCCGGGCTCATTGCCTTTAGGAATTATTGAAGAAAAGACAGTTTCCCACCTTTCTTACGTTTGAATTTTACAGACTGTGTTTTTGGCAGTTTTTTTTGGCCGGGGGAAAAAAGCCCAAAGTCCTGTGTCCAAAAACTGAAAATCAGGTCATGTCAGACTCTATACAGTCTTAGACCCTTTGGCCAGAGTGGAAGTTTTGGAGGAACTACATTTCTACAGGTCGCAGGAGTGTGAATATTTCATTTGTCGTTTGGGGTCCCAAGACGAGCGGAACGACGAGGGTACATTAGTATGTCTTATAAGATGTTAACTTTATTTGTGAGGTTTATGTTATGGGACAGTAGAAAAATGAAAAAAATCAGAAAACAGCCGTATCCCTGCTGAATGCGCACAAAAACAGAGACAAATAGAAAAACACATACAAACAGTGAAATCATTGCAAAATCAAACACTGGGGGTACCGAAGAATATCTTATAAGATGTTAACTTTATTTGTGAGGTTCATGTTATGGGACAGTAGAAAAATGAAAAAAAAATCAGAAAACAGTCGTATTCCAGCTGAATGCGCACAAAAACAGACAAAAATAGAAAAACACATTCAAACAGTGAAATCATTGCAAAATCAAACAGTGAAGGTATATAACTATATCTTATGAGATGTTTACTTTATTTGGGAGGTTTATGTTATGGGACAATAAAAAAATGAAAAAAATCAGAAAACAGCCATACCCCTGCTGAATGCACACAAAAACAGAGACAAATAGAAAAACACATCCAAACAGTGAAATCATTGCAAAATCAAACAATGGAGGTATATAACTATATCTTATAAGATTTTAACTTTATTTGTGAGGTTTATGTTATGGGACAGTAGAAAAATGAAAAAAATCAGAAAACAGCCGTATCCCTGCTGAATGCGCACAAAAACAGAGACAAATAGAAAAACACATACAAACAGTGAAATCATTGCAAAATCAAACACTGGGGGTACCGAAGAATATCTTATAAGATGTTAACTTTATTTGTGAGGTTCATGTTATGGGACAGTAGAAAAATGAAAAAAAAATCAGAAAACAGTCGTATTCCAGCTGAATGCGCACAAAAACAGACAAAAATAGAAAAACACATTCAAACAGTGAAATCATTGCAAAATCAAACAGTGAAGGTATATAACTATATCTTATGAGATGTTTACTTTATTTGGGAGGTTTATGTTATGGGACAATAAAAAAATGAAAAAAATCAGAAAACAGCCATACCCCTGCTGAATGCACACAAAAACAGAGACAAATAGAAAAACACATCCAAACAGTGAAATCATTGCAAAATTAAACACTGGGGGTACCGAAGAATATCTTATAAGATGTTAACTTTATTTGTGAGGTTTATGTTATGGGACAGTAGAAAAATGAAAAAAATCAGAAAACAGCCGTATCCCTGCTGAATGCGCACAAAAACAGACACAAATAGAAAAACACATCCAAACAGTGAAATCATTATAAATTCAAACACTGAGGGTACATCAATATACCTTATAAGATGTTAACTTTATATTATAGGACAGTAGAAAAAAGATTAAAATACCCTCGATCAGCCTTAGTCCCTGATACACATACGGAAAAGTCAGACTCCTGGCTTAATGCCTTTAGGAATTATTACAAAAAACACACCCGAACGGCTGACCATTGACCTTTCCGAAGGTTGCACAGGTCTGAAACTCTGCACCCGGGATCAGCCAGGAGTCCCTGATACACATACGGAGAAATCAGCATCCGGGCTCAATGCCTTTAGGAATTATTACAAAAAACACACCCGAACGGCTGACCTTTGACCTTTCCGAAGGTTGCACAGGTCTGAAACTTGGCACCCTGGATCAGCCTTAGTCCCTGATATACATACGGAAAAATCAGACTCCTGACTCAATGCCTTTAGGAATTATTACAAAAAACACACCCAAACGGCTGACCTCTGACCTTTCCAAAGGTTTCACGGGTCTGAAATTCGGCACCCTGGATTAGCCTTAGTCCCTGATACACATACGGAAAAATCAGACTCCTGGCTTAATGCCTTTAGGAATTATTACGAAAAACACATCCGAACGGCTTACCATTGACCTTTCCGAAGGTTGCACAGGTCTGAAACTCTGCACCCGGGATAAGCCTAAATCCCTGATACACATACGGAAAAATCAGACTCCTGGCTCAATGCCTTTAGGAATTATTACAAAAAACACACCCGAACGGCTGACCTTTGACCTTTCCAAAGGTTGCACAGGTCTGAAACTCGGCACCCTGGATCAGCCTTAGTCCCTGATACATATACGGAAAAATCAGACTCCTGGCTCAATGCCTTTAGGAATTATTACAAAAAACACACCCGAACGGCTGACCATTGACCTTTCCGAAGGTTGCACAGGTCTGAAACTCTGCACCCGGGATAAGCCTAAATCCCTGATACACATACGGAAAAATCAGACTCCTGGCTCAATGCCTTTGGGAATTATTACAAAAAACACACCCGAACGACTGACCTTTGACCTTTCCGAAGGTTGCACAGGTCTGAAACTCGGCACCCTGGATCAGCCAGGAGTCCCTGATACACATACGGAGAAATCAGCATCCGGGCTCATTGCCTTTAGGAATTATTGAAGAAAAGACAGTTTCCCACCTTTCTTACGTTTGAATTTTACAGACTGTGTTTTTGGCAGTTTTTTTTGGCCGGGGGAAAAAAGCCCAAAGTCCTGTGTCCAAAAACTGAAAATCAGGTCATGTCAGACTCTATACAGTCTTAGACCCTTTGGCCAGAGTGGAAGTTTTGGAGGAACTACATTTCTACAGGTCGCAGGAGTGTGAATATTTCATTTGTCGTTTGGGGTCCCAAGACGAGCGGAACGACGAGGGTACATTAGTATGTCTTATAAGATGTTAACTTTATTTGTGAGGTTTATGTTATGGGACAGTAGAAAAATGAAAAAAATCAGAAAACAGTCGTATTCCAGCTGAATGCGCACAAAAACAGAGACAAATAGAAAAACACATACAAACAGTGAAATCATTGCAAAATCAAACAATGGAGGTATATAACTATATCTTATAAGATTTTAACTTTATTTGTGAGGTTTATGTTATGGGACAGTAGAAAAATGAAAAAAATCAGAAAACAGCCGTATCCCTGCTGAATGCGCACAAAAACAGAGACAAATAGAAAAACA
This sequence comes from Solea solea, assembly GCF_958295425.1. Lineage (NCBI taxonomy): Eukaryota > Metazoa > Chordata > Actinopteri > Pleuronectiformes > Soleidae > Solea > Solea solea. Next base: position 23,291,953 of record NC_081152.1, on the reverse strand, counting down.
CATACAAACAGTGAAATCATTGCAAAATTAAACACTGGGGGTACCGAAGAATATCTTATAAGATGTTAACTTTATTTGTGAGGTTTATGTTATGGGACAGTAGAAAAATGAAAAAAATCAGAAAACAGCCGTATCCCTGCTGAATGCGCACAAAAACAGACACAAATAGAAAAACACATCCAAACAGTGAAATCATTATAAATTCAAACACTGAGGGTACATCAATATACCTTATAAGATGTTAACTTTATATTATAGGACAGTAGAAAAAAGATTAAAATACCCTCGATCAGCCTTAGTCCCTGATACACATACGGAAAAATCAGACTCCTGGCTTAATGCCTTTAGGAATTATTACAAAAAACACAGCCGAACGGCTGACCATTGACCTTTCCGAAGGTTGCACAGGTCTGAAACTCTGCACCCGGGATAAGCTTTAGTCCCTGATATACATACGGAAAAATCAGACTCCTGACTCAATGCCTTTAGGAATTATTACAAAAAACACACCCGAATGGCTGACCATTGACCTTTCCGAAGGTTGCACAGGTCTGAAACTTGGCACCCTGGATCAGCCTTAGTCCCTGATATACATACGGAAAAATCAGACTCCTGACTCAATGCCTTTAGGAATTATTACAAAAAACACACCCAAACGGCTGACCTCTGACCTTTCCAAAGGTTTCACGGGTCTGTAATTCGGCACCCTGGATTAGCCTTAGTCCCTGATACACATACGGAAAAATCAGACTCCTGGCTTAATGCCTTTAGGAATTATTACGAAAAACACACCCGAACGGCTGACCATTGACCTTTCCGAAGGTTGCACAGGTCTGAAACTCTGCACCCTGGATAAGCCTAAATCCCTGATACACATACGGAAAAATCAGACTCCTGGCTCAATGCCTTTAGGAATTATTACAAAAAACACACCCGAACGGCTGACCTTTGACCTTTCCGAAGGTTGCACAGGTCTGAAACTCGGCACCCTGGATCAGCCTTAGTCCCTGATACATATACGGAAAAATCAGACTCCTGGCTCAATGCCTTTAGGAATTATCACAAAAAACACACCCGAACGGCTGACCTTTGACCTTTCCGAAGGTTGCACAGGTCTGAAACTCTGCACCCGGGATAAGCCTAAATCCCTGATACACATACGGAAAAATCAGACTCCTGGCTCAATGCCTTTGGGAATTATTACAAAAAACACACCCGAACGACTGACCTTTGACCTTTCCGAAGGTTGCACAGGTCTGAAACTCGGCACCCTGGATCAGCCAGGAGTCCCTGATACACATACGGAGAAATCAGCATCCGGGCTCATTGCCTTTAGGAATTATTGAAGAAAAGACAGTTTCCCACCTTTCTTACGTTTGAATTTTACAGACTGTGTTTTTGGCAGTTTTTTTTGGCCGGGGGAAAAAAGCCCAAAGTCCTGTGTCCAAAAACTGAAAATCAGGTCATGTCAGACTCTATACAGTCTTAGACCCTTTGGCCAGAGTGGAAGTTTTGGAGGAACTACATTTCTACAGGTCGCAGGAGTGTGAATATTTCATTTGTCGTTTGGGGTCCCAAGACGAGCGGAACGACGAGGGTACATTAGTATGTCTTATAAGATGTTAACTTTATTTGTGAGGTTTATGTTATGGGACAGTAGAAAAATGAAAAAAATCAGAAAACAGCCGTATCCCTGCTGAATGCGCACAAAAACAGAGACAAATAGAAAAACACATACAAACAGTGAAATCATTGCAAAATCAAACACTGGGGGTACCGAAGAATATCTTATAAGATGTTAACTTTATTTGTGAGGTTCATGTTATGGGACAGTAGAAAAATGAAAAAAAAATCAGAAAACAGTCGTATTCCAGCTGAATGCGCACAAAAACAGACAAAAATAGAAAAACACATTCAAACAGTGAAATCATTGCAAAATCAAACAGTGAAGGTATATAACTATATCTTATGAGATGTTTACTTTATTTGGGAGGTTTATGTTATGGGACAATAAAAAAATGAAAAAAATCAGAAAACAGCCATACCCCTGCTGAATGCACACAAAAACAGAGACAAATAGAAAAACACATCCAAACAGTGAAATCATTGCAAAATCAAACAATGGAGGTATATAACTATATCTTATAAGATTTTAACTTTATTTGTGAGGTTTATGTTATGGGACAGTAGAAAAATGAAAAAAATCAGAAAACAGCCGTATCCCTGCTGAATGCGCACAAAAACAGAGACAAATAGAAAAACACATACAAACAGTGAAATCATTGCAAAATCAAACACTGGGGGTACCGAAGAATATCTTATAAGATGTTAACTTTATTTGTGAGGTTCATGTTATGGGACAGTAGAAAAATGAAAAAAAAATCAGAAAACAGTCGTATTCCAGCTGAATGCGCACAAAAACAGACAAAAATAGAAAAACACATTCAAACAGTGAAATCATTGCAAAATCAAACAGTGAAGGTATATAACTATATCTTATGAGATGTTTACTTTATTTGGGAGGTTTATGTTATGGGACAATAAAAAAATGAAAAAAATCAGAAAACAGCCATACCCCTGCTGAATGCACACAAAAACAGAGACAAATAGAAAAACACATCCAAACAGTGAAATCATTGCAAAATTAAACACTGGGGGTACCGAAGAATATCTTATAAGATGTTAACTTTATTTGTGAGGTTTATGTTATGGGACAGTAGAAAAATGAAAAAAATCAGAAAACAGCCGTATCCCTGCTGAATGCGCACAAAAACAGACACAAATAGAAAAACACATCCAAACAGTGAAATCATTATAAATTCAAACACTGAGGGTACATCAATATACCTTATAAGATGTTAACTTTATATTATAGGACAGTAGAAAAAAGATTAAAATACCCTCGATCAGCCTTAGTCCCTGATACACATACGGAAAAGTCAGACTCCTGGCTTAATGCCTTTAGGAATTATTACAAAAAACACACCCGAACGGCTGACCATTGACCTTTCCGAAGGTTGCACAGGTCTGAAACTCTGCACCCGGGATCAGCCAGGAGTCCCTGATACACATACGGAGAAATCAGCATCCGGGCTCAATGCCTTTAGGAATTATTACAAAAAACACACCCGAACGGCTGACCTTTGACCTTTCCGAAGGTTGCACAGGTCTGAAACTTGGCACCCTGGATCAGCCTTAGTCCCTGATATACATACGGAAAAATCAGACTCCTGACTCAATGCCTTTAGGAATTATTACAAAAAACACACCCAAACGGCTGACCTCTGACCTTTCCAAAGGTTTCACGGGTCTGAAATTCGGCACCCTGGATTAGCCTTAGTCCCTGATACACATACGGAAAAATCAGACTCCTGGCTTAATGCCTTTAGGAATTATTACGAAAAACACATCCGAACGGCTTACCATTGACCTTTCCGAAGGTTGCACAGGTCTGAAACTCTGCACCCGGGATAAGCCTAAATCCCTGATACACATACGGAAAAATCAGACTCCTGGCTCAATGCCTTTAGGAATTATTACAAAAAACACACCCGAACGGCTGACCTTTGACCTTTCCAAAGGTTGCACAGGTCTGAAACTCGGCACCCTGGATCAGCCTTAGTCCCTGATACATATACGGAAAAATCAGACTCCTGGCTCAATGCCTTTAGGAATTATTACAAAAAACACACCCGAACGGCTGACCATTGACCTTTCCGAAGGTTGCACAGGTCTGAAACTCTGCACCCGGGATAAGCCTAAATCCCTGATACACATACGGAAAAATCAGACTCCTGGCTCAATGCCTTTGGGAATTATTACAAAAAACACACCCGAACGACTGACCTTTGACCTTTCCGAAGGTTGCACAGGTCTGAAACTCAGCACCCTGGATCAGCCAGGAGTCCCTGATACACATACGGAGAAATCAGCATCCGGGCTCATTGCCTTTAGGAATTATTGAAGAAAAGACAGTTTCCCACCTTTCTTACGTTTGAATTTTACAGACTGTGTTTTTGGCAGTTTTTTTTGGCCGGGGGAAAAAAGCCCAAAGTCCTGTGTCCAAAAACTGAAAATCAGGTCATGTCAGACTCTATACAGTCTTAGACCCTTTGGCCAGAGTGGAAGTTTTGGAGGAACTACATTTCTACAGGTCGCAGGAGTGTGAATATTTCATTTGTCGTTTGGGGTCCCAAGACGAGCGGAACGACGAGGGTACATTAGTATGTCTTATAAGATGTTAACTTTATTTGTGAGGTTTATGTTATGGGACAGTAGAAAAATGAAAAAAATCAGAAAACAGTCGTATTCCAGCTGAATGCGCACAAAAACAGAGACAAATAGAAAAACACATACAAACAGTGAAATCATTGCAAAATCAAACAATGGAGGTATATAACTATATCTTATAAGATTTTAACTTTATTTGTGAGGTTTATGTTATGGGACAGTAGAAAAATGAAAAAAATCAGAAAACAGCCGTATCCCTGCTGAATGCGCACAAAAACAGAGACAAATAGAAAAACACATACAAACAGTGAAATCATTGCAAAATTAAACACTGGGGGTACCGAAGAATATCTTATAAGATGTTAACTTTATTTGTGAGGTTTATGTTATGGGACAGTAGAAAAATGAAAAAAATCAGAAAACAGCCGTATCCCTGCTGAATGCGCACAAAAACAGACACAAATAGAAAAACACATCCAAACAGTGAAATCATTATAAATTCAAACACTGAGGGTACATCAATATACCTTATAAGATGTTAACTTTATATTATAGGACAGTAGAAAAAAGATTAAAATACCCTCGATCAGCCTTAGTCCCTGATACACATACGGAAAAATCAGACTCCTGGCTTAATGCCTTTAGGAATTATTACAAAAAACACAGCCGAACGGCTGACCATTGACCTTTCCGAAGGTTGCACAGGTCTGAAACTCTGCACCCGGGATAAGCTTTAGTCCCTGATATACATACGGAAAAATCAGACTCCTGACTCAATGCCTTTAGGAATTATTACAAAAAACACACCCGAATGGCTGACCATTGACCTTTCCGAAGGTTGCACAGGTCTGAAACTTGGCACCCTGGATCAGCCTTAGTCCCTGATATACATACGGAAAAATCAGACTCCTGACTCAATGCCTTTAGGAATTATTACAAAAAACACACCCAAACGGCTGACCTCTGACCTTTCCAAAGGTTTCACGGGTCTGTAATTCGGCACCCTGGATTAGCCTTAGTCCCTGATACACATACGGAAAAATCAGACTCCTGGCTTAATGCCTTTAGGAATTATTACGAAAAACACACCCGAACGGCTGACCATTGACCTTTCCGAAGGTTGCACAGGTCTGAAACTCTGCACCCTGGATAAGCCTAAATCCCTGATACACATACGGAAAAATCAGACTCCTGGCTCAATGCCTTTAGGAATTATTACAAAAAACACACCCGAACGGCTGACCTTTGACCTTTCCGAAGGTTGCACAGGTCTGAAACTCGGCACCCTGGATCAGCCTTAGTCCCTGATACATATACGGAAAAATCAGACTCCTGGCTCAATGCCTTTAGGAATTATCACAAAAAACACACCCGAACGGCTGACCTTTGACCTTTCCGAAGGTTGCACAGGTCTGAAACTCTGCACCCGGGATAAGCCTAAATCCCTGATACACATACGGAAAAATCAGACTCCTGGCTCAATGCCTTTGGGAATTATTACAAAAAACACACCCGAACGACTGACCTTTGACCTTTCCGAAGGTTGCACAGGTCTGAAACTCGGCACCCTGGATCAGCCAGGAGTCCCTGATACACATACGGAGAAATCAGCATCCGGGCTCATTGCCTTTAGGAATTATTGAAGAAAAGACAGTTTCCCACCTTTCTTACGTTTGAATTTTACAGACTGTGTTTTTGGCAGTTTTTTTTGGCCGGGGGAAAAAAGCCCAAAGTCCTGTGTCCAAAAACTGAAAATCAGGTCATGTCAGACTCTATACAGTCTTAGACCCTTTGGCCAGAGTGGAAGTTTTGGAGGAACTACATTTCTACAGGTCGCAGGAGTGTGAATATTTCATTTGTCGTTTGGGGTCCCAAGACGAGCGGAACGACGAGGGTACATTAGTATGTCTTATAAGATGTTAACTTTATTTGTGAGGTTTATGTTATGGGACAGTAGAAAAATGAAAAAAATCAGAAAACAGCCGTATCCCTGCTGAATGCGCACAAAAACAGAGACAAATAGAAAAACACATACAAACAGTGAAATCATTGCAAAATCAAACACTGGGGGTACCGAAGAATATCTTATAAGATGTTAACTTTATTTGTGAGGTTCATGTTATGGGACAGTAGAAAAATGAAAAAAAAATCAGAAAACAGTCGTATTCCAGCTGAATGCGCACAAAAACAGACAAAAATAGAAAAACACATTCAAACAGTGAAATCATTGCAAAATCAAACAGTGAAGGTATATAACTATATCTTATGAGATGTTTACTTTATTTGGGAGGTTTATGTTATGGGACAATAAAAAAATGAAAAAAATCAGAAAACAGCCATACCCCTGCTGAATGCACACAAAAACAGAGACAAATAGAAAAACACATCCAAACAGTGAAATCATTGCAAAATCAAACAATGGAGGTATATAACTATATCTTATAAGATTTTAACTTTATTTGTGAGGTTTATGTTATGGGACAGTAGAAAAATGAAAAAAATCAGAAAACAGCCGTATCCCTGCTGAATGCGCACAAAAACAGAGACAAATAGAAAAACACATACAAACAGTGAAATCATTGCAAAATCAAACACTGGGGGTACCGAAGAATATCTTATAAGATGTTAACTTTATTTGTGAGGTTCATGTTATGGGACAGTAGAAAAATGAAAAAAAAATCAGAAAACAGTCGTATTCCAGCTGAATGCGCACAAAAACAGACAAAAATAGAAAAACACATTCAAACAGTGAAATCATTGCAAAATCAAACAGTGAAGGTATATAACTATATCTTATGAGATGTTTACTTTATTTGGGAGGTTTATGTTATGGGACAATAAAAAAATGAAAAAAATCAGAAAACAGCCATACCCCTGCTGAATGCACACAAAAACAGAGACAAATAGAAAAACACATCCAAACAGTGAAATCATTGCAAAATTAAACACTGGGGGTACCGAAGAATATCTTATAAGATGTTAACTTTATTTGTGAGGTTTATGTTATGGGACAGTAGAAAAATGAAAAAAATCAGAAAACAGCCGTATCCCTGCTGAATGCGCACAAAAACAGACACAAATAGAAAAACACATCCAAACAGTGAAATCATTATAAATTCAAACACTGAGGGTACATCAATATACCTTATAAGATGTTAACTTTATATTATAGGACAGTAGAAAAAAGATTAAAATACCCTCGATCAGCCTTAGTCCCTGATACACATACGGAAAAGTCAGACTCCTGGCTTAATGCCTTTAGGAATTATTACAAAAAACACACCCGAACGGCTGACCATTGACCTTTCCGAAGGTTGCACAGGTCTGAAACTCTGCACCCGGGATCAGCCAGGAGTCCCTGATACACATACGGAGAAATCAGCATCCGGGCTCAATGCCTTTAGGAATTATTACAAAAAACACACCCGAACGGCTGACCTTTGACCTTTCCAAAGGTTGCACAGGTCTGAAACTCTGCACCCGGGATAAGCCTAAATCCCTGATACACATACGGAAAAATCAGACTCCTGGCTCAATGCCTTTAGGAATTATTACAAAAAACACACCCGAACGGCTGACCATTGACCTTTCCGAAGGTTGCACAGGTCTGAAACTCGGCACCCTGGATCAGCCTTAGTCCCTGATACATATACGGAAAAATCAGACTCCTGGCTCAATGCCTTTAGGAATTATCACAAAAAACACACCCGAACGGCTGACCTTTGACCTTTCCGAAGGTTGCACAGGTCTGAAACTCTGCACCCGGGATAAGCCTAAATCCCTGATACACATACGGAAAAATCAGACTCCTGGCTCAATGCCTTTGGGAATTATTACAAAAAACACACCCGAACGACTGACCTTTGACCTTTCCGAAGGTTGCACAGGTCTGAAACTCGGCACCCTGGATCAGCCAGGAGTCCCTGATACACATACGGAGAAATCAGCATCCGGGCTCATTGCCTTTAGGAATTATTGAAGAAAAGACAGTTTCCCACCTTTCTTACGTTTGAATTTTACAGACTGTGTTTTTGGCAGTTTTTTTCGGCCGGGGGAAAAAAGCCCAAAGTCCTGTGTCCAAAAACTGAAAATCAGGTCATGTCAGACTCTATACAGTCTTAGACCCTTTGGCCAGAGTGGAAGTTTTGGAGGAACTACATTTCTACAGGTCGCAGGAGTGTGAATATTTCATTTGTCGTTTGGGGTCCCAAGACGAGCGGAACGACGAGGGTACATTAGTATGTCTTATAAGATGTTAACTTTATTTGTGAGGTTAATGTTATGGGACAGTAGAAAAATGAAAAAAATCAGAAAACAGCCGTATCCCTGCTGAATGCGCACAAAAACAGAGACAAATAGAAAAACACATACAAACAGTGAAATCATTGCAAAATCAAACACTGGGGGTACCGAAGAATATCTTATAAGATGTTAACTTTATTTGTGAGGTTCATGTTATGGGACAGTAGAAAAATGAAAAAAAAATCAGAAAACAGTCGTATTCCAGCTGAATGCACACAAAAACAGACAAAAATAGAAAAACACATTCAAACAGTGAAATCATTGCAAAATCAAACAGTGAAGGTATATAACTATATCTTATGAGATGTTTACTTTATTTGGGAGGTTTATGTTATGGGACAATAAAAAAATGAAAAAAATCAGAAAACAGCCATACCCCTGCTGAATGCACACAAAAACAGAGACAAATAGAAAAACACATCCAAACAGTGAAATCATTGCAAAATCAAACAATGGAGGTATATAACTATATCTTATAAGATTTTAACTTTATTTGTGAGGTTTATGTTATGGGACAGTAGAAAAATGAAAGAAATCAGAAAACAGCCGTATCCCTGCTGAATGCGCACAAAAACAGAGACAAATAGAAAAACACATACAAACAGTGAAATCATTGCAAAATTAAACACTGGGGGTACCGAAGAATATCTTATAAGATGTTAACTTTATTTGTGAGGTTTATGTTATGGGACAGTAGAAAAATGAAAAAAATCAGAAAACAGCCGTATCCCTGCTGAATGCGCACAAAAACAGACACAAATAGAAAAACACATCCAAACAGTGAAATCATTATAAATTCAAACACTGAGGGTACATCAATATACCTTATAAGATGTTAACTTTATATTATAGGACAGTAGAAAAAAGATTAAAATACCCTCGATCAGCCTTAGTCCCTGATACACATACGGAAAAATCAGACTCCTGGCTTAATGCCTTTAGGAATTATTACAAAAAACACAGCCGAACTGCTGACCATTGACCTTTCCGAAGGTTGCACAGGTCTGAAACTCTGCCCCCGGGATAAGCTTTAGTCCCTGATATACATACGGAAAAATCAGACTCCTGACTCAATGCCTTTAGGAATTATTACAAAAAACACACCCGAAAGGCTGACCATTGACCTTTCCGAAGGTTGCACAGGTCTGAAACTTGGCACCCTGGATCAGCCTTAGTCCCTGATATACATACGGAAAAATCAGACTCCTGACTCAATGCCTTTAGGAATTATTACAAAAAACACACCCAAACGGCTGACCTCTGACCTTTCCAAAGGTTTCACGGGTCTGAAATTCGGCACCCTGGATTAGCCTTAGTCCCTGATACACATACGGAAAAATCAGACTCCTGGCTTAATGCCTTTAGGAATTATTACGAAAAACACACCCGAACGGCTGACCATTGACCTTTCCGAAGGTTGCACAGGTCTGAAACTCTGCACCCGGGATAAGCCTAAATCCCTGATACACATACGGAAAAATCAGACTCCTGGCTCAATGCCTTTGGGAATTATTACAAAAAACACACCCGAACGACTGACCTTTGACCTTTCCGAAGGTTGCACAGGTCTGAAACTCGGCACCCTGGATCAGCCAGGAGTCCCTGATACACATACGGAGAAATCAGCATCCGGGCTCATTGCCTTTAGGAGTTATTGAAGAAAAGACAGTTTCCCACCTTTCTTACGTTTGAATTTTACAGACTGTGTTTTTGGCAGTTTTTTTCGGCCGGGGGAAAAAAGCCCAAAGTCCTGTGTCCAAAAACTGAAAATCAGGTCATGTCAGACTCTATACAGTCTTAGACCCTTTGGCCAGAGTGGAAGTTTTGGAGGAACTACATTTCTACAGGTCGCAGGAGTGTGAATATTTCATTTGTCGTTTGGGGTCCCAAGACGAGCGGAACGACGAGGGTACATTAGTATGTCTTATAAGATGTTAACTTTATTTGTGAGGTTTATGTTATGGGACAGTAGAAAAATGAAAAAAATCAGAAAACAGCCGTATCCCTGCTGAATGCGCACAAAAACAGAGACAAATAGAAAAACACATACAAACAGTGAAATCATTGCAAAATCAAACACTGGGGGTACCGAAGAATATCTTATAAGATGTTAACTTTATTTGTGAGGTTCATGTTATGGGACAGTAGAAAAATGAAAAAAAAATCAGAAAACAGTCGTATTCCAGCTGAATGCGCACAAAAACAGACAAAAATAGAAAAACACATTCAAACAGTGAAATCATTGCAAAATCAAACAGTGAAGGTATATAACTATATCTTATGAGATGTTTACTTTATTTGGGAGGTTTATGTTATGGGACAATAAAAAAATGAAAAAAATCAGAAAACAGCCATACCCCTGCTGAATGCACACAAAAACAGAGACAAATAGAAAAACACATCCAAACAGTGAAATCATTGCAAAATCAAACAATGGAGGTATATAACTATATCTTATAAGATTTTAACTTTATTTGTGAGGTTTATGTTATGGGACAGTAGAAAAATGAAAAAAATCAGAAAACAGCCGTATCCCTGCTGAATGCGCACAAAAACAGAGACAAATAGAAAAACACATACAAACAGTGAAATCATTGCAAAATTAAACACTGGGGGTACCGAAGAATATCTTATAAGATGTTAACTTTATTTGTGAGGTTTATGTTATGGGACAGTAGAAAAATGAAAAAAATCAGAAAACAGCCGTATCCCTGCTGAATGCGCACAAAAACAGACACAAATAGAAAAACACATCCAAACAGTGAAATCATTATAAATTCAAACACTGAGGGTACATCAATATACCTTATAAGATGTTAACTTTATATTATAGGACAGTAGAAAAAAGATTAAAATACCCTCGATCAGCCTTAGTCCCTGATACACATACGGAAAAATCAGACTCCTGGCTTAATGCCTTTAGGAATTATTACAAAAAACACAGCCGAACTGCTGACCATTGACCTTTCCGAAGGTTGCACAGGTCTGAAACTCTGCCCCCGGGATAAGCTTTAGTCCCTGATATACATACGGAAAAATCAGACTCCTGACTCAATGCCTTTAGGAATTATTACAAAAAACACACCCGAAAGGCTGACCATTGACCTTTCCGAAGGTTGCACAGGTCTGAAACTTGGCACCCTGGATCAGCCTTAGTCCCTGATATACATACGGAAAAATCAGACTCCTGACTCAATGCCTTTAGGAATTATTACAAAAAACACACCCAAACGGCTGACCTCTGACCTTTCCAAAGGTTTCACGGGTCTGAAATTCGGCACCCTGGATTAGCCTTAGTCCCTGATACACATACGGAAAAATCAGACTCCTGGCTTAATGCCTTTAGGAATTATTACGAAAAACACACCCGAACGGCTGACCATTGACCTTTCCGAAGGTTGCACAGGTCTGAAACTCTGCACCCGGGATAAGCCTAAATCCCTGATACACATACGGAAAAATCAGACTCCTGGCTCAATGCCTTTGGGAATTATTACAAAAAACACACCCGAACGACTGACCTTTGACCTTTCCGAAGGTTGCACAGGTCTGAAACTCGGCACCCTGGATCAGCCAGGAGTCCCTGATACACATACGGAGAAATCAGCATCCGGGCTCATTGCCTTTAGGAGTTATTGAAGAAAAGACAGTTTCCCACCTTTCTTACGTTTGAATTTTACAGACTGTGTTTTTGGCAGTTTTTTTCGGCCGGGGGAAAAAAGCCCAAAGTCCTGTGTCCAAAAACTGAAAATCAGGTCATGTCAGACTCTATACAGTCTTAGACCCTTTGGCCAGAGTGGAAGTTTTGGAGGAACTACATTTCTACAGGTCGCAGGAGTGTGAATATTTCATTTGTCGTTTGGGGTCCCAAGACGAGCGGAACGACGAGGGTACATTAGTATGTCTTATAAGATGTTAACTTTATTTGTGAGGTTTATGTTATGGGACAGTAGAAAAATGAAAAAAATCAGAAAACAGCCGTATCCCTGCTGAATGCGCACAAAAACAGAGACAAATAGAAAAACACATACAAACAGTGAAATCATTGCAAAATCAAACACTGGGGGTACCGAAGAATATCTTATAAGATGTTAACTTTATTTGTGAGGTTCATGTTATGGGACAGTAGAAAAATGAAAAAAAAATCAGAAAACAGTCGTATTCCAGCTGAATGCGCACAAAAACAGACAAAAATAGAAAAACACATTCAAACAGTGAAATCATTGCAAAATCAAACAGTGAAGGTATATAACTATATCTTATGAGATGTTTACTTTATTTGGGAGGTTTATGTTATGGGACAATAAAAAAATGAAAAAAATCAGAAAACAGCCATACCCCTGCTGAATGCACACAAAAACAGAGACAAATAGAAAAACACATCCAAACAGTGAAATCATTGCAAAATCAAACAATGGAGGTATATAACTATATCTTATAAGATTTTAACTTTATTTGTGAGGTTTATGTTATGGGACAGTAGAAAAATGAAAAAAATCAGAAAACAGCCGTATCCCTGCTGAATGCGCACAAAAACAGAGACAAATAGAAAAACACATACAAACAGTGAAATCATTGCAAAATTAAACACTGGGGGTACCGAAGAATATCTTATAAGATGTTAACTTTATTTGTGAGGTTTATGTTATGGGACAGTAGAAAAATGAAAAAAATCAGAAAACAGCCGTATCCCTGCTGAATGCGCACAAAAACAGACACAAATAGAAAAACACATCCAAACAGTGAAATCATTATAAATTCAAAAACTGAGGGTACATCAATATACCTTATAAGATGTAAACTTTATATTATAGGACAGTAGAAAAAAGATTAAAATACCCTCGATCAGCCTTAGTCCCTGATACACATACGGAAAAGTCAGACTCCTGGCTTAATGCCTTTAGGAATTATTACAAAAAACACACCCGAACGGCTGACCATTGACCTTTCCGAAGGTTGCACAGGTCTGAAACTCTGCACCCGGGATCAGCCAGGAGTCCCTGATACACATACGGAGAAATCAGCATCCGGGCTCAATGCCTTTAGGAATTATTACAAAAAACACACCCGAACGGCTGACCTTTGACCTTTCCAAAGGTTGCACAGGTCTGAAACTCTGCACCCGGGATAAGCCTAAATCCCTGATACACATACGGAAAAATCAGACTCCTGGCTCAATGCCTTTAGGAATTATTACAAAAAACACACCCGAACGGCTGACCATTGACCTTTCCGAAGGTTGCACAGGTCTGAAACTCGGCACCCTGGATCAGCCTTAGTCCCTGATACATATACGGAAAAATCAGACTCCTGGCTCAATGCCTTTAGGAATTATCACAAAAAACACACCCGAACGGCTGACCTTTGACCTTTCCGAAGGTTGCACAGGTCTGAAACTCTGCACCCGGGATAAGCCTAAATCCCTGATACACATACGGAAAAATCAGACTCCTGGCTCAATGCCTTTGGGAATTATTACAAAAAACACACCCGAACGACTGACCTTTGACCTTTCCGAAGGTTGCACAGGTCTGAAACTCGGCACCCTGGATCAGCCAGGAGTCCCTGATACACATACGGAGAAATCAGCATCCGGGCTCATTGCCTTTAGGAATTATTGAAGAAAAGACAGTTTCCCACCTTTCTTACGTTTGAATTTTACAGACTGTGTTTTTGGCAGTTTTTTTCGGCCGGGGGAAAAAAGCCCAAAGTCCTGTGTCCAAAAACTGAAAATCAGGTCATGTCAGACTCTATACAGTCTTAGACCCTTTGGCCAGAGTGGAAGTTTTGGAGGAACTACATTTCTACAGGTCGCAGGAGTGTGAATATTTCATTTGTCGTTTGGGGTCCCAAGACGAGCGGAACGACGAGGGTACATTAGTATGTCTTATAAGATGTTAACTTTATTTGTGAGGTTTATGTTATGGGACAGTAGAAAAATGAAAAAAATCAGAAAACAGCCGTATCCCTGCTGAATGCGCACAAAAACAGAGACAAATAGAAAAACACATACAAACAGTGAAATCATTGCAAAATCAAACACTGGGGGTACCGAAGAATATCTTATAAGATGTTAACTTTATTTGTGAGGTTCATGTTATGGGACAGTAGAAAAATGAAAAAAAAATCAGAAAACAGTCGTATTCCAGCTGAATGCGCACAAAAACAGACAAAAATAGAAAAACACATTCAAACAGTGAAATCATTGCAAAATCAAACAGTGAAGGTATATAACTATATCTTATGAGATGTTTACTTTATTTGGGAGGTTTATGTTATGGGACAATAAAAAAATGAAAAAAATCAGAAAACAGCCATACCCCTGCTGAATGCACACAAAAACAGAGACAAATAGAAAAACACATCCAAACAGTGAAATCATTGCAAAATCAAACAATGGAGGTATATAACTATATCTTATAAGATTTTAACTTTATTTGTGAGGTTTATGTTATGGGACAGTAGAAAAATGAAAAAAATCAGAAAACAGCCGTATCCCTGCTGAATGCGCACAAAAACAGAGACAAATAGAAAAACACATACAAACAGTGAAATCATTGCAAAATTAAACACTGGGGGTACCGAAGAATATCTTATAAGATGTTAACTTTATTTGTGAGGTTTATGTTATGGGACAGTAGAAAAATGAAAAAAATCAGAAAACAGCCGTATCCCTGCTGAATGCGCACAAAAACAGACACAAATAGAAAAACACATCCAAACAGTGAAATCATTATAAATTCAAACACTGAGGGTACATCAATATACCTTATAAGATGTTAACTTTATATTATAGGACAGTAGAAAAAAGATTAAAATACCCTCGATCAGCCTTAGTCCCTGATACACATACGGAAAAATCAGACTCCTGGCTTAATGCCTTTAGGAATTATTACAAAAAACACAGCCGAACGGCTGACCATTGACCTTTCCGAAGGTTGCACAGGTCTGAAACTCTGCACCCGGGATAAGCTTTAGTCCCTGATATACATACGGAAAAATCAGACTCCTGACTCAATGCCTTTAGGAATTATTACAAAAAACACACCCGAAAGGCTGACCATTGACCTTTCCGAAGGTTGCACAGGTCTGAAACTTGGCACCCTGGATCAGCCTTAGTCCCTGATATACATACGGAAAAATCAGACTCCTGACTCAATGCCTTTAGGAATTATTACAAAAAACACACCCAAACGGCTGACCTCTGACCTTTCCAAAGGTTTCACGGGTCTGAAATTCGGCACCCTGGATTAGCCTTAGTCCCTGATACACATACGGAAAAATCAGACTCCTGGCTTAATGCCTTTAGGAATTATTACGAAAAACACACCCGAACGGCTGACCATTGACCTTTCCGAAGGTTGCACAGGTCTGAAACTCTGCACCCGGGATAAGCCTAAATCCCTGATACACATACGGAAAAATCAGACTCCTGGCTCAATGCCTTTAGGAATTATTACAAAAAACACACCCGAACGGCTGACCTTTGACCTTTCCAAAGGTTGCACAGGTCTGAAACTCGGCACCCTGGATCAGCCTTAGTCCCTGATACATATACGGAAAAATCAGACTCCTGGCTCAATGCCTTTAGGAATTATTACAAAAAACACACCCGAACGGCTGACCATTGACCTTTCCGAAGGTTGCACAGGTCTGAAACTCTGCACCCGGGATAAGCCTAAATCCCTGATACACATACGGAAAAATCAGACTCCTGGCTCAATGCCTTTGGGAATTATTACAAAAAACACACCCGAACGACTGACCTTTGACCTTTCCGAAGGTTGCACAGGTCTGAAACTCGGCACCCTGGATCAGCCAGGAGTCCCTGATACACATACGGAGAAATCAGCATCCGGGCTCATTGCCTTTAGGAATTATTGAAGAAAAGACAGTTTCCCACCTTTCTTACGTTTGAATTTTACAGACTGTGTTTTTGGCAGTTTTTTTTGGCCGGGGGAAAAAAGCCCAAAGTCCTGTGTCCAAAAACTGAAAATCAGGTCATGTCAGACTCTATACAGTCTTAGACCCTTTGGCCAGAGTGGAAGTTTTGGAGGAACTACATTTCTACAGGTCGCAGGAGTGTGAATATTTCATTTGTCGTTTGGGGTCCCAAGACGAGCGGAACGACGAGGGTACATTAGTATGTCTTATAAGATGTTAACTTTATTTGTGAGGTTTATGTTATGGGACAGTAGAAAAATGAAAAAAATCAGAAAACAGTCGTATTCCAGCTGAATGCGCACAAAAACAGAGACAAATAGAAAAACACATACAAACAGTGAAATCATTGCAAAATCAAACAATGGAGGTATATAACTATATCTTATAAGATTTTAACTTTATTTGTGAGGTTTATGTTATGGGACAGTAGAAAAATGAAAAAAATCAGAAAACAGCCGTATCCCTGCTGAATGCGCACAAAAACAGAGACAAATAGAAAAACACATACAAACAGTGAAATCATTGCAAAATTAAACACTGGGGGTACCGAAGAATATCTTATAAGATGTTAACTTTATTTGTGAGGTTTATGTTATGGGACAGTAGAAAAATGAAAAAAATCAGAAAAGAGCCGTATCCCTGCTGAATGCGCACAAAAACAGACACAAATAGAAAAACACATCCAAACAGTGAAATCATTATAAATTCAAACACTGAGGGTACATCAATATACCTTATAAGATGTTAACTTTATATTATAGGACAGTAGAAAAAAGATTAAAATACCCTCGATCAGCCTTAGTCCCTGATACACATACGGAAAAATCAGACTCCTGGCTTAATGCCTTTAGGAATTATTACAAAAAACACAGCCGAACGGCTGACCATTGACCTTTCCGAAGGTTGCACAGGTCTGAAACTCTGCACCCGGGATAAGCTTTAGTCCCTGATATACATACGGAAAAATCAGACTCCTGACTCAATGCCTTTAGGAATTATTACAAAAAACACACCCGAATGGCTGACCATTGACCTTTCCGAAGGTTGCACAGGTCTGAAACTTGGCACCCTGGATCAGCCTTAGTCCCTGATATACATACGGAAAAATCAGACTCCTGACTCAATGCCTTTAGGAATTATTACAAAAAACACACCCAAACGGCTGACCTCTGACCTTTCCAAAGGTTTCACGGGTCTGAAATTCGGCACCCTGGATTAGCCTTAGTCCCTGATACACATACGGAAAAATCAGACTCCTGGCTTAATGCCTTTAGGAATTATTACGAAAAACACACCCGAACGGCTGACCATTGACCTTTCCGAAGGTTGCACAGGTCTGAAACTCTGCACCCTGGATAAGCCTAAATCCCTGATACACATACGGAAAAATCAGACTCCTGGCTCAATGCCTTTAGGAATTATTACAAAAAACACACCCGAACGGCTGACCTTTGACCTTTCCGAAGGTTGCACAGGTCTGAAACTCGGCACCCTGGATCAGCCTTAGTCCCTGATACATATACGGAAAAATCAGACTCCTGGCTCAATGCCTTTAGGAATTATCACAAAAAACACACCCGAACGGCTGACCTTTGACCTTTCCGAAGGTTGCACAGGTCTGAAACTCTGCACCCGGGATAAGCCTAAATCCCTGATACACATACGGAAAAATCAGACTCCTGGCTCAATGCCTTTGGGAATTATTACAAAAAACACACCCGAACGACTGACCTTTGACCTTTCCGAAGGTTGCACAGGTCTGAAACTCGGCACCCTGGATCAGCCAGGAGTCCCTGATACACATACGGAGAAATCAGCATCCGGGCTCATTGCCTTTAGGAATTATTGAAGAAAAGACAGTTTCCCACCTTTCTTACGTTTGAATTTTACAGACTGTGTTTTTGGCAGTTTTTTTTGGCCGGGGGAAAAAAGCCCAAAGTCCTGTGTCCAAAAACTGAAAATCAGGTCATGTCAGACTCTATACAGTCTTAGACCCTTTGGCCAGAGTGGAAGTTTTGGAGGAACTACATTTCTACAGGTCGCAGGAGTGTGAATATTTCATTTGTCGTTTGGGGTCCCAAGACGAGCGGAACGACGAGGGTACATTAGTATGTCTTATAAGATGTTAACTTTATTTGTGAGGTTTATGTTATGGGACAGTAGAAAAATGAAAAAAATCAGAAAACAGCCGTATCCCTGCTGAATGCGCACAAAAACAGAGACAAATAGAAAAACACATACAAACAGTGAAATCATTGCAAAATCAAACACTGGGGGTACCGAAGAATATCTTATAAGATGTTAACTTTATTTGTGAGGTTCATGTTATGGGACAGTAGAAAAATGAAAAAAAAATCAGAAAACAGTCGTATTCCAGCTGAATGCGCACAAAAACAGACAAAAATAGAAAAACACATTCAAACAGTGAAATCATTGCAAAATCAAACAGTGAAGGTATATAACTATATCTTATGAGATGTTTACTTTATTTGGGAGGTTTATGTTATGGGACAATAAAAAAATGAAAAAAATCAGAAGACAGCCATACCCCTGCTGAATGCACACAAAAACAGAGACAAATAGAAAAACACATCCAAACAGTGAAATCATTGCAAAATCAAACAATGGAGGTATATAACTATATCTTATAAGATTTTAACTTTATTTGTGAGGTTTATGTTATGGGACAGTAGAAAAATGAAAAAAATCAGAAAACAGCCGTATCCCTGCTGAATGCGCACAAAAACAGAGACAAATAGAAAAACACATACAAACAGTGAAATCATTGCAAAATCAAACACTGGGGGTACCGAAGAATATCTTATAAGATGTTAACTTTATTTGTGAGGTTCATGTTATGGGACAGTAGAAAAATGAAAAAAAAATCAGAAAACAGTCGTATTCCAGCTGAATGCGCACAAAAACAGACAAAAATAGAAAAACACATTCAAACAGTGAAATCATTGCAAAATCAAACAGTGAAGGTATATAACTATATCTTATGAGATGTTTACTTTATTTGGGAGGTTTATGTTATGGGACAATAAAAAAATGAAAAAAATCAGAAAACAGCCATACCCCTGCTGAATGCACACAAAAACAGAGACAAATAGAAAAACACATCCAAACAGTGAAATCATTGCAAAATCAAACAATGGAGGTATATAACTATATCTTATAAGATTTTAACTTTATTTGTGAGGTTTATGTTATGGGACAGTAGAAAAATGAAAAAAATCAGAAAACAGCCGTATCCCTGCTGAATGCGCACAAAAACAGAGACAAATAGAAAAACACATACAAACAGTGAAATCATTGCAAAATTAAACACTGGGGGTACCGAAGAATATCTTATAAGATGTTAACTTTATTTGTGAGGTTTATGTTATGGGACAGTAGAAAAATGAAAAAAATCAGAAAACAGCCGTATCCCTGCTGAATGCGCACAAAAACAGACACAAATAGAAAAACACATCCAAACAGTGAAATCATTATAAATTCAAACACTGAGGGTACATCAATATACCTTATAAGATGTTAACTTTATATTATAGGACAGTAGAAAAAAGATTAAAATACCCTCGATCAGCCTTAGTCCCTGATACACATACGGAAAAGTCAGACTCCTGGCTTAATGCCTTTAGGAATTATTACAAAAAACACAGCCGAACGGCTGACCATTGACCTTTCCGAAGGTTGCACAGGTCTGAAACTCTGCCCCCGGGATAAGCTTTAGTCCCTGATATACATACGGAAAAATCAGACTCCTGACTCAATGCCTTTAGGAATTATTACAAAAAACACACCCGAAAGGCTGACCATTGACCTTTCCGAAGGTTGCACAGGTCTGAAACTTGGCACCCTGGATCAGCCTTAGTCCCTGATATACATACGGAAAAATCAGACTCCTGACTCAATGCCTTTAGGAATTATTACAAAAAACACACCCAAACGGCTGACCTCTGACCTTTCCAAAGGTTTCACGGGTCTGAAATTCGGCACCCTGGATTAGCCTTAGTCCCTGATACACATACGGAAAAATCAGACTCCTGGCTTAATGCCTTTAGGAATTATTACAAAAAACACACCCGAACGGCTGACCTTTGACCTTTCCGAAGGTTGCACAGGTCTGAAACTCGGCACCCTAGATCAGCCTTAGTCCCTGATACACATACGGAAAAATCAGACTCCTGGCTCAATGCCTTTAGGAATTATAACATAAAACACACCCGAACGGCTGACCATTGACCTTTCCGAAGGTTGCACAGGTCTGAAACTCTGCACCCGGGATCAGCCAGGAGTCCCTGATACACATACGGAGAAATCAGCATCCGGGCTCAATGCCTTTAGGAATTATTACAAAAAACACACCCGAACGGCTGACCTTTGACCTTTCCAAAGGTTGCACAGGTCTGAAACTCTGCACCCGGGATAAGCCTAAATCCCTGATACACATACGGAAAAATCAGACTCCTGGCTCAATGCCTTTAGGAATTATTACAAAAAACACACCCGAATGGCTGACCATTGACCTTTCCGAAGGTTGCACAGGTCTGAAACTCGGCACCCTGGATCAGCCTTAGTCCCTGATACATATACGGAAAAATCAGACTCCTGGCTCAATGCCTTTAGGAATTATCACAAAAAACACACCCGAACGGCTGACCTTTGACCTTTCCGAAGGTTGCACAGGTCTGAAACTCTGCACCCGGGATAAGCCTAAATCCCTGATACACATACGGAAAAATCAGACTCCTGGCTCAATGCCTTTGGGAATTATTACAAAAAACACACCCGAACGACTGACCTTTGACCTTTCCGAAGGTTGCACAGGTCTGAAACTCGGCACCCTGGATCAGCCAGGAGTCCCTGATACACATACGGAGAAATCAGCATCCGGGCTCATTGCCTTTAGGAATTATTGAAGAAAAGACAGTTTCCCACCTTTCTTACGTTTGAATTTTACAGACTGTGTTTTTGGCAGTTTTTTTCGGCCGGGGGAAAAAAGCCCAAAGTCCTGTGTCCAAAAACTGAAAATCAGGTCATGTCAGACTCTATACAGTCTTAGACCCTTTGGCCAGAGTGGAAGTTTTGGAGGAACTACATTTCTACAGGTCGCAGGAGTGTGAATATTTCATTTGTCGTTTGGGGTCCCAAGACGAGCGGAACGACGAGGGTACATTAGTATGTCTTATAAGATGTTAACTTTATTTGTGAGGTTTATGTTATGGGACAGTAGAAAAATGAAAAAAATCAGAAAACAGCCGTATCCCTGCTGAATGCGCACAAAAACAGAGACAAATAGAAAAACACATACAAACAGTGAAATCATTGCAAAATCAAACACTGGGGGTACCGAAGAATATCTTATAAGATGTTAACTTTATTTGTGAGGTTCATGTTATGGGACAGTAGAAAAATGAAAAAAAAATCAGAAAACAGTCGTATTCCAGCTGAATGCGCACAAAAACAGACAAAAATAGAAAAACACATTCAAACAGTGAAATCATTGCAAAATCAAACAGTGAAGGTATATAACTATATCTTATGAGATGTTTACTTTATTTGGGAGGTTTATGTTATGGGACAATAAAAAAATGAAAAAAATCAGAAAACAGCCATACCCCTGCTGAATGCACACAAAAACAGAGACAAATAGAAAAACACATCCAAACAGTGAAATCATTGCAAAATCAAACAATGGAGGTATATAACTATATCTTATAAGATTTTAACTTTATTTGTGAGGTTTATGTTATGGGACAGTAGAAAAATGAAAAAAATCAGAAAACAGCCGTATCCCTGCTGAATGCGCACAAAAACAGAGACAAATAGAAAAACACATACAAACAGTGAAATCATTGCAAAATTAAACACTGGGGGTACCGAAGAATATCTTATAAGATGTTAACTTTATTTGTGAGGTTTATGTTATGGGACAGTAGAAAAATGAAAAAAATCAGAAAACAGCCGTATCCCTGCTGAATGCGCACAAAAACAGACACAAATAGAAAAACACATCCAAACAGTGAAATCATTATAAATTCAAACACTGAGGGTACATCAATATACCTTATAAGATGTTAACTTTATATTATAGGACAGTAGAAAAAAGATTAAAATACCCTCGATCAGCCTTAGTCCCTGATACACATACGGAAAAATCAGACTCCTGGCTTAATGCCTTTAGGAATTATTACAAAAAACACAGCCGAACTGCTGACCATTGACCTTTCCGAAGGTTGCACAGGTCTGAAACTCTGCCCCCGGGATAAGCTTTAGTCCCTGATATACATACGGAAAAATCAGACTCCTGACTCAATGCCTTTAGGAATTATTACAAAAAACACACCCGAAAGGCTGACCATTGACCTTTCCGAAGGTTGCACAGGTCTGAAACTTGGCACCCTGGATCAGCCTTAGTCCCTGATATACATACGGAAAAATCAGACTCCTGACTCAATGCCTTTAGGAATTATTACAAAAAACACACCCAAACGGCTGACCTCTGACCTTTCCAAAGGTTTCACGGGTCTGAAATTCGGCACCCTGGATTAGCCTTAGTCCCTGATACACATACGGAAAAATCAGACTCCTGGCTTAATGCCTTTAGGAATTATTACGAAAAACACACCCGAACGGCTGACCATTGACCTTTCCGAACGTTGCACAGGTCTGAAACTCTGCACCCGGGATAAGCCTAAATCCCTGATACACATACGGAAAAATCAGACTCCTGGCTCAATGCCTTTGGGAATTATTACAAAAAACACACCCGAACGACTGACCTTTGACCTTTCCGAAGGTTGCACAGGTCTGAAACTCGGCACCCTGGATCAGCCAGGAGTCCCTGATACACATACGGAGAAATCAGCATCCGGGCTCATTGCCTTTAGGAATTATTGAAGAAAAGACAGTTTCCCACCTTTCTTACGTTTGAATTTTACAGACTGTGTTTTTGGCAGTTTTTTTCGGCCGGGGGAAAAAAGCCCAAAGTCCTGTGTCCAAAAACTGAAAATCAGGTCATGTCAGACTCTATACAGTCTTAGACCCTTTGGCCAGAGTGGAAGTTTTGGAGGAACTACATTTCTACAGGTCGCAGGAGTGTGAATATTTCATTTGTCGTTTGGGGTCCCAAGACGAGCGGAACGACGAGGGTACATTAGTATGTCTTATAAGATGTTAACTTTATTTGTGAGGTTTATGTTATGGGACAGTAGAAAAATGAAAAAAATCAGAAAACAGCCGTATCCCTGCTGAATGCGCACAAAAACAGAGACAAATAGAAAAACACATACAAACAGTGAAATCATTGCAAAATCAAAACACTGGGGGTACCGAAGAATATCTTATAAGATGTTAACTTTATTTGTGAGGTTCATGTTATGGGACAGTAGAAAAATGAAAAAAAAATCAGAAAACAGTCGTATTCCAGCTGAATGCGCACAAAAACAGACAAAAATAGAAAAACACATTCAAACAGTGAAATCATTGCAAAATCAAACAGTGAAGGTATATAACTA
The DNA here is from genome assembly GCF_958295425.1 of Solea solea. Taxonomy (NCBI): domain Eukaryota; kingdom Metazoa; phylum Chordata; class Actinopteri; order Pleuronectiformes; family Soleidae; genus Solea; species Solea solea. Next base: position 23,267,954 of record NC_081152.1, on the reverse strand, counting down.
TATCTTATGAGATGTTTACTTTATTTGGGAGGTTTATGTTATGGGACAATAAAAAAATGAAAAAAATCAGAAAACAGCCATACCCCTGCTGAATGCACACAAAAACAGAGACAAATAGAAAAACACATCCAAACAGTGAAATCATTGCAAAATCAAACAATGGAGGTATATAACTATATCTTATAAGATTTTAACTTTATTTGTGAGGTTTATGTTATGGGACAGTAGAAAAATGAAAAAAATCAGAAAACAGCCGTATCCCTGCTGAATGCGCACAAAAACAGAGACAAATAGAAAAACACATACAAACAGTGAAATCATTGCAAAATTAAACACTGGGGGTACCGAAGAATATCTTATAAGATGTTAACTTTATTTGTGAGGTTTATGTTATGGGACAGTAGAAAAATGAAAAAAATCAGAAAACAGCCGTATCCCTGCTGAATGCCCACAAAAACAGACACAAATAGAAAAACACATCCAAACAGTGAAATCATTATAAATTCAAACACTGAGGGTACATCAATATACCTTATAAGATGTTAACTTTATATTATAGGACAGTAGAAAAAAGATTAAAATACCCTCGATCAGCCTTAGTCCCTGATACACATACGGAAAAATCAGACTCCTGGCTTAATGCCTTTAGGAATTATTACAAAAAACACAGCCGAACGGCTGACCATTGACCTTTCCGAAGGTTGCACAGGTCTGAAACTCTGCCCCCGGGATAAGCTTTAGTCCCTGATATACATACGGAAAAATCAGACTCCTGACTCAATGCCTTTAGGAATTATTACAAAAAACACACCCGAAAGGCTGACCATTGACCTTTCCGAAGGTTGCACAGGTCTGAAACTTGGCACCCTGGATCAGCCTTAGTCCCTGATATACATACGGAAAAATCAGACTCCTGACTCAATGCCTTTAGGAATTATTACAAAAAACACACCCAAACGGCTGACCTCTGACCTTTCCAAAGGTTTCACGGGTCTGAAATTCGGCACCCTGGATTAGCCTTAGTCCCTGATACACATACGGAAAAATCAGACTCCTGGCTTAATGCCTTTAGGAATTATTACGAAAAACACACCCGAACGGCTGACCATTGACCTTTCCGAAGGTTGCACAGGTCTGAAACTCTGCACCCGGGATAAGCCTAAATCCCTGATACACATACGGAAAAATCAGACTCCTGGCTCAATGCCTTTAGGAATTATTACAAAAAACACACCCGAACGGCTGACCTTTGACCTTTCCAAAGGTTGCACAGGTCTGAAACTCGGCACCCTGGATCAGCCTTAGTCCCTGATACATATACGGAAAAATCAGACTCCTGGCTCAATGCCTTTAGGAATTATTACAAAAAACACACCCGAACGGCTGACCATTGACCTTTCCGAAGGTTGCACAGGTCTGAAACTCTGCACCCGGGATAAGCCTAAATCCCTGATACACATACGGAAAAATCAGACTCCTGGCTCAATGCCTTTGGGAATTATTACAAAAAACACACCCGAACGACTGACCTTTGACCTTTCCGAAGGTTGCACAGGTCTGAAACTCGGCACCCTGGATCAGCCAGGAGTCCCTGATACACATACGGAGAAATCAGCATCCGGGCTCATTGCCTTTAGGAATTATTGAAGAAAAGACAGTTTCCCACCTTTCTTACGTTTGAATTTTACAGACTGTGTTTTTGGCAGTTTTTTTTGGCCGGGGGAAAAAAGCCCAAAGTCCTGTGTCCAAAAACTGAAAATCAGGTCATGTCAGACTCTATACAGTCTTAGACCCTTTGGCCAGAGTGGAAGTTTTGGAGGAACTACATTTCTACAGGTCGCAGGAGTGTGAATATTTCATTTGTCGTTTGGGGTCCCAAGACGAGCGGAACGACGAGGGTACATTAGTATGTCTTATAAGATGTTAACTTTATTTGTGAGGTTTATGTTATGGGACAGTAGAAAAATGAAAAAAATCAGAAAACAGTCGTATTCCAGCTGAATGCGCACAAAAACAGAGACAAATAGAAAAACACATACAAACAGTGAAATCATTGCAAAATCAAACAATGGAGGTATATAACTATATCTTATAAGATTTTAACTTTATTTGTGAGGTTTATGTTATGGGACAGTAGAAAAATGAAAAAAATCAGAAAACAGCCGTATCCCTGCTGAATGCGCACAAAAACAGAGACAAATAGAAAAACACATACAAACAGTGAAATCATTGCAAAATTAAACACTGGGGGTACCGAAGAATATCTTATAAGATGTTAACTTTATTTGTGAGGTTTATGTTATGGGACAGTAGAAAAATGAAAAAAATCAGAAAACAGCCGTATCCCTGCTGAATGCGCACAAAAACAGACACAAATAGAAAAACACATCCAAACAGTGAAATCATTATAAATTCAAACACTGAGGGTACATCAATATACCTTATAAGATGTTAACTTTATATTATAGGACAGTAGAAAAAAGATTAAAATACCCTCGATCAGCCTTAGTCCCTGATACACATACGGAAAAATCAGACTCCTGGCTTAATGCCTTTAGGAATTATTACAAAAAACACAGCCGAACGGCTGACCATTGACCTTTCCGAAGGTTGCACAGGTCTGAAACTCTGCACCCGGGATAAGCTTTAGTCCCTGATATACATACGGAAAAATCAGACTCCTGACTCAATGCCTTTAGGAATTATTACAAAAAACACACCCGAATGGCTGACCATTGACCTTTCCGAAGGTTGCACAGGTCTGAAACTTGGCACCCTGGATCAGCCTTAGTCCCTGATATACATACGGAAAAATCAGACTCCTGACTCAATGCCTTTAGGAATTATTACAAAAAACACACCCAAACGGCTGACCTCTGACCTTTCCAAAGGTTTCACGGGTCTGAAATTCGGCACCCTGGATTAGCCTTAGTCCCTGATACACATACGGAAAAATCAGACTCCTGGCTTAATGCCTTTAGGAATTATTACGAAAAACACACCCGAACGGCTGACCATTGACCTTTCCGAAGGTTGCACAGGTCTGAAACTCTGCACCCTGGATAAGCCTAAATCCCTGATACACATACGGAAAAATCAGACTCCTGGCTCAATGCCTTTAGGAATTATTACAAAAAACACACCCGAACGGCTGACCTTTGACCTTTCCGAAGGTTGCACAGGTCTGAAACTCGGCACCCTGGATCAGCCTTAGTCCCTGATACATATACGGAAAAATCAGACTCCTGGCTCAATGCCTTTAGGAATTATCACAAAAAACACACCCGAACGGCTGACCTTTGACCTTTCCGAAGGTTGCACAGGTCTGAAACTCTGCACCCGGGATAAGCCTAAATCCCTGATACACATACGGAAAAATCAGACTCCTGGCTCAATGCCTTTGGGAATTATTACAAAAAACACACCCGAACGACTGACCTTTGACCTTTCCGAAGGTTGCACAGGTCTGAAACTCGGCACCCTGGATCAGCCAGGAGTCCCTGATACACATACGGAGAAATCAGCATCCGGGCTCATTGCCTTTAGGAATTATTGAAGAAAAGACAGTTTCCCACCTTTCTTACGTTTGAATTTTACAGACTGTGTTTTTGGCAGTTTTTTTTGGCCGGGGGAAAAAAGCCCAAAGTCCTGTGTCCAAAAACTGAAAATCAGGTCATGTCAGACTCTATACAGTCTTAGACCCTTTGGCCAGAGTGGAAGTTTTGGAGGAACTACATTTCTACAGGTCGCAGGAGTGTGAATATTTCATTTGTCGTTTGGGGTCCCAAGACGAGCGGAACGACGAGGGTACATTAGTATGTCTTATAAGATGTTAACTTTATTTGTGAGGTTTATGTTATGGGACAGTAGAAAAATGAAAAAAATCAGAAAACAGCCGTATCCCTGCTGAATGCGCACAAAAACAGAGACAAATAGAAAAACACATACAAACAGTGAAATCATTGCAAAATCAAACACTGGGGGTACCGAAGAATATCTTATACGATGTTAACTTTATTTGTGAGGTTTATGTTATGGGACAGTAGAAAAATGAAAAAAAATCAGAAAACAGTCGTATTCCAGCTGAATGCGCACAAAAACAGACAAAAATAGAAAAACACATTCAAACAGTGAAATCATTGCAAAATCAAACAGTGAAGGTATATAACTATATCTTATGAGATGTTTACTTTATTTGGGAGGTTTATGTAATGGGACAATAAAAAAATGAAAAAAATCAGAAAACAGCCATACCCCTGCTGAATGCACACAAAAACAGAGACAAATAGAAAAACACATCCAAACAGTGAAATCATTGCAAAATCAAACAATGGAGGTATATAACTATATCTTATAAGATTTTAACTTTATTTGTGAGGTTTATGTTATGGGACAGTAGAAAAATGAAAAAAATCAGAAAACAGCCGTATCCCTGCTGAATGCGCACAAAAACAGAGACAAATAGAAAAACACATACAAACAGTGAAATCATTGCAAAATTAAACACTGGGGGTACCGAAGAATATCTTATAAGATGTTAACTTTATTTGTGAGGTTTATGTTATGGGACAGTAGAAAAATGAAAAAAATCAGAAAACAGCCGTATCCCTGCTGAATGCGCACAAAAACAGACACAAATAGAAAAACACATCCAAACAGTGAAATCATTATAAATTCAAACACTGAGGGTACATCAATATACCTTATAAGATGTTAACTTTATATTATAGGACAGTAGAAAAAAGATTAAAATACCCTCGATCAGCCTTAGTCCCTGATACACATACGGAAAAATCAGACTCCTGGCTTAATGCCTTTAGGAATTATTACAAAAAACACAGCCGAACGGCTGACCATTGACCTTTCCGAAGGTTGCACAGGTCTGAAACTCTGCACCCGGGATAAGCTTTAGTCCCTGATATACATACGGAAAAATCAGACTCCTGACTCAATGCCTTTAGGAATTATTACAAAAAACACACCCGAATGGCTGACCATTGACCTTTCCGAAGGTTGCACAGGTCTGAAACTTGGCACCCTGGATCAGCCTTAGTCCCTGATATACATACGGAAAAATCTGACTCCTGACTCAATGCCTTTAGGAATTATTACAAAAAACACACCCAAACGGCTGACCTCTGACCTTTCCAAAGGTTTCACGGGTCTGAAATTCGGCACCCTGGATTAGCCTTAGTCCCTGATACACATACGGAAAAATCAGACTCCTGGCTTAATGCCTTTAGGAATTATTACGAAAAACACACCCGAACGGCTGACCATTGACCTTTCCGAAGGTTGCACAGGTCTGAAACTCTGCACCCGGGATAAGCCTAAATCCCTGATACACATACGGAAAAATCAGACTCCTGGCTCAATGCCTTTAGGAATTATTACAAAAAACACACCCGAACGGCTGACCTTTGACCTTTCCGAAGGTTGCACAGGTCTGAAACTCGGCACCCTGGATCAGCCTTAGTCCCTGATACATATACGGAAAAATCAGACTCCTGGCTCAATGCCTTTAGGAATTATTACAAAAAACACACCCGAACGGCTGACCATTGACCTTTCCGAAGGTTGCACAGGTCTGAAACTCTGCACCCGGGATAAGCCTAAATCCCTGATACACATACGGAAAAATCAGACTCCTGGCTCAATGCCTTTGGGAATTATTACAAAAAACACACCCGAACGACTGACCTTTGACCTTTCCGAAGGTTGCACAGGTCTGAAACTCGGCACCCTGGATCAGCCAGGAGTCCCTGATACACATACGGAGAAATCAGCATCCGGGCTCATTGCCTTTAGGAATTATTGAAGAAAAGACAGTTTCCCACCTTTCTTACGTTTGAATTTTACAGACTGTGTTTTTGGCAGTTTTTTTTGGCCGGGGGCAAAAAGCCCAAAGTCCTGTGTCCAAAAACTGAAAATCAGGTCATGTCAGACTCTATACAGTCTTAGACCCTTTGGCCAGAGTGGAAGTTTTGGAGGAACTACATTTCTACAGGTCGCAGGAGTGTGAATATTTCATTTGTCGTTTGGGGTCCCAAGACGAGCGGAACGACGAGGGTACATTAGTATGTCTTATAAGATGTTAACTTTATTTGTGAGGTTTATGTTATGGGACAGTAGAAAAATGAAAAAAATCAGAAAACAGCCGTATCCCTGCTGAATGCGCACAAAAACAGAGACAAATAGAAAAACACATACAAACAGTGAAATCATTGCAAAATCAAACACTGGGGGTACCGAAGAATATCTTATACGATGTTAACTTTATTTGTGAGGTTTATGTTATGGGACAGTAGAAAAATGAAAAAAAATCAGAAAACAGTCGTATTCCAGCTGAATGCGCACAAAAACAGACAAAAATAGAAAAACACATTCAAACAGTGATCATTGCAAAATCAAACAGTGAAGGTATATAACTATATCTTATGAGATGTTTACTTTATTTGGGAGGTTTATGTAATGGGACAATAAAAAAATGAAAAAAATCAGAAAACAGCCATACCCCTGCTGAATGCACACAAAAACAGAGACAAATAGAAAAACACATCCAAACAGTGAAATCATTGCAAAATCAAACAATGGAGGTATATAACTATATCTTATAAGATTTTAACTTTATTTGTGAGGTTTATGTTATGGGACAGGAGAAAAATGAAAAAAATCAGAAAACAGCCGTATCCCTGCTGAATGCGCACAAAAACAGAGACAAATAGAAAAACACATACAAAGAGTGAAATCATTGCAAAATCAAACACTGGGGGTACCGAAGAATATCTTATAAGATGTTAACTTTATTTGTGAGGTTCATGTTATGGGACAGTAGAAAAATGAAAAAAAATCAGAAAACAGTCGTATTCCAGCTGAATGCGCACAAAAACAGACAAAAATAGAAAAACACATTCAAACAGTGATCATTGCAAAATCAAACAGTGAAGGTATATAACTATATCTTATGAGATGTTTACTTTATTTGGGAGGTTTATGTAATGGGACAATAAAAAAATGAAAAAATCAGAAAACAGCCATACCCCTGCTGAATGCACACAAAAACAGAGACAAATAGAAAAACACATCCAAACAGTGAAATCATTGCAAAATCAAACACTGGAGGTATATAACTATATCTTATAAGATTTTAACTTTATTTGTGAGGTTTATGTTATGGGACAGTAGAAAAATGAAAAAAATCAGAAAACAGCCATATCCCTGCTGAATGCGCACAAAAACAGAGACAAATAGAAAAACACATACAAACAGTGAAATCATTACAAAATTAAACACTGGGGGTACCGAAGAATATCTTATAAGATGTTAACTTTATTTGTGAGGTTTATGTTATGGGACAGTAGAAAAATGAAAAAAATCAGAAAACAGCCGTATCCCTGCTGAATGCGCACAAAAACAGACACAAATAGAAAAACACATCCAAACAGTGAAATCATTATAAATTCAAACACTGAGGGCACATCAATATACCTTATAAGATGTTAACTTTATATTATAGGACAGTAGAAAAAAGATTAAAATACCCTCGATCAGCCTTAGTCCCTGATACACATACGGAAAAATCAGACTCCTGGCTTAATGCCTTTAGGAATTATTACAAAAAACACACCCTTTGATCTTTCCAAAGGTTGCACGGGTCTGAAAGTCGGCACCCTAGATACGGAAAAATCAGACTTCTGGCTTAATGCCTTCAGGAATTATTACAAAAAACACACCAGAACGGCTGACCTTTGACCTTTCCGAAGGTTGCACAGGTCTGAAAATCGGCACCCTAGATCAGCCTTAGTCCCTGATACATATACGGAAAAATCAGACTCCTGGCTCAATGCCTTTAGGAATTATTACAAAAAACACACCCGAACGGCTGACCTTTGACCTTTCCGAAGGTTGCACAGGTCTGAAACTCGGCACCCTAGATCAGCCTTAGTCCCTGATACATATACGGAAAAATCAGACTCCTGACTCAATGCCTTTGGGAATTATTACAAAAAAGACAGTTTCCCACCTTTATTACGTTTGAATTTTACAGACTGTGTTTTTGGCAGTTTTTTTTGGCCGTGGGAAAAAAGCCCAAAGTCCTGTGTCCAAAAACTGAAAATCAGGTCATGTCAGACTCTATACAGTCTTAGACCCTTTGGCCAGAGTGGAAGTTTTGGAGGAACTACATTTCTACAGGTCGCAGGAGTGTGAATATTTCATTTGTTGTTTGGGGTCCCAAGACGAGCGGAACGACGAGGGTATATTAGTATGTCTTATAAGATGTTAACTTTATTTGTGAGGTTTATGTTATGGGACAGTAGAAAAATGAAAAAAATCAGAAAACAGCCGTATCCCTGCTGAATCCGCACAAAAACAGACACAAATAGAAAAACACATCCAAACAGTGAAATCATTGCAAAATCAAACACTGGAGGTATATAACTATATCTTATAAGATTTTGACTTTATTTGTGAGGTTTATGTTATGGGACAGTAGAAAAATGAAAAAAATCAGAAAACACCCGTAACCCTGCTGAATGCGCACAAAAACAGACACAAATAGAAAAACACATCCAAACAGTGAAATCATTATAAATTCAAACACTGAGGGTACATCAATATACCTTATAAGATGTTAACTTCATATTATAGGACAGTAGAAAAAAGATTAAAATACCCTCGATCAGCCTTAGGCCCTGATACACATATGGAAAAATCAGACTCCTGGCTTAATGCCTTTAGGAATTATTACAAAAAACACAAACGAACGGCTGACCTTTGACCTTTCCGAAGTTTGCACAGGTCTGAAACTCGGCACCCTAGATCAGCCTTAGTCACTGATACACATACGGAAAAATCAGACTCCTGACTCAATGCCTTTAGGAATTATTACAAAAAACACACCCGAACGGCTGACCATTGACCTTTCCGAAGGTTGAACAGAGACAAATAGAAAAACACATCCAAACAGTGAAATCATTGCAAAATCAAACACTGAGGGTATATAACTATATCTTATGAGACGTTAACTTTATTTGTGAGGTTTATGTTATGGGACAATAAAAAAATGAAAAAAATCAGAAAACAGCCATATCCCTGCTGAATGCACACAAAAACAGAGACAAATAGAAAAACACATCCAAACAGTGAAATCATTGCAAAATCAAACACTGGAGGTATATAACTATATCTTATAAGATTTTAACTTTATTTGTGAGGTTTATGTTATGGGACAGTAGAAAAATGAAAACAGCCGTATCCCTGCTGAATGCGCACAAAAACAGACACAAATAGAAAAACACATCCAAACAGTGAAATCATTATAAATTCAAACACTGAGGGTACATCAATATACCTTATAAGATGTTAACTTTATATTATAGGACAGTAGAAAAAAGATTAAAATACCCTCGATCAGCCTTAGTCCCTGATACACATACGGAAAAATCAGACTCCTGGCTTAATGCCTTTAGAAATTATTACAAAAAACACACCCTTTGATCTTTCCAAAGGTTGCACGGGTCTGAAAGTCGGCACCCTAGATACGGAAAAATCAGACTTCTGGCTTAATGCCTTTAGGAATTATTACAAAAAACACACCCGAACGGCTGACCTTTGACCTTTCCGAAGGTTGCACAGGTCTGAAACTCGGCACCCTGGATCAGCCTTAGTCCCTGATACATATACGGAAAAATCAGACTCCTGGCTCAATGCCTTTAGGAATTATTACAAAAAACACACCCGAACGGCTGACCATTGACCTTTCTGAAGGTTGCACAGGTCTGAAACTCGGCACCCTGGATCAGCCAGGAGTCCCTGATACACATACGGAAAAATCAGCATCCGGGCTCATTGCCTTTAGGAATTATTGAAGAAAAGACAGTTTCCCACCTTTCTTACGTTTGAATTTTACAGACTGTGTTTTTGGCAGTTTTTTTTGGCCGGGGGAAAAAAGCCCAAAGTCCTGTGTCCAAAAACTGAAAATCAGGTCATGTCAGACTCTATACAGTCTTAGACCCTTTGGCCAGAGTGGAAGTTTTGGAGGAACTACATTTCTACAGGTCGCAGGAGTGTGAATATTTCATTTGTCGTTTGGGGTCCCAAGACGAGCGGAACGACGAGGGTACATTAGTATGTCTTATAAGATGTTAACTTTATTTGTGAGGTTTATGTTATGGGACAGTAGAAAAATGAAAAAAATCAGAAAACAGCCGTATCCCTGCTGAATGCGCACAAAAACAGAGACAAATAGAAAAACACATACAAACAGTGAAATCATTGCAAAATCAAACACTGGGGGTACCGAAGAATATCTTATACGATGTTAACTTTATTTGTGAGGTTTATGTTATGGGACAGTAGAAAAATGAAAAAAAATCAGAAAACAGTCGTATTCCAGCTGAATGCGCACAAAAACAGACAAAAATAGAAAAACACATTCAAACAGTGATCATTGCAAAATCAAACAGTGAAGGTATATAACTATATCTTATGAGATGTTTACTTTATTTGGGAGGTTTATGTAATGGGACAATAAAAAAATGAAAAAAATCAGAAAACAGCCATACCCCTGCTGAATGCACACAAAAACAGAGACAAATAGAAAAACACATCCAAACAGTGAAATCATTGCAAAATCAAACAATGGAGGTATATAACTATATCTTATAAGATTTTAACTTTATTTGTGAGGTTTATGTTATGGGACAGTAGAAAAATGAAAAAAATCAGAAAACAGCCGTATCCCTGCTGAATGCGCACAAAAACAGAGACAAATAGAAAAACACATACAAACAGTGAAATCATTGCAAAATCAAACACTGGGGGTACCGAAGAATATCTTATACGATGTTAACTTTATTTGTGAGGTTTATGTTATGGGACAGTAGAAAAATGAAAAAAAATCAGAAAACAGTCGTATTCCAGCTGAATGCGCACAAAAACAGACAAAAATAGAAAAACACATTCAAACAGTGATCATTGCAAAATCAAACAGTGAAGGTATATAACTATATCTTATGAGATGTTTACTTTATTTGGGAGGTTTATGTAATGGGACAATAAAAAAATGAAAAAAATCAGAAAACAGCCATACCCCTGCTGAATGCACACAAAAACAGAGACAAATAGAAAAACACATCCAAACAGTGAAATCATTGCAAAATCAAACACTGGAGGTATATAACTATATCTTATAAGATTTTAACTTTATTTGTGAGGTTTATGTTATGGGACAGTAGAAAAATGAAAAAAATCAGAAAACAGCCATATCCCTGCTGAATGCGCACAAAAACAGAGACAAATAGAAAAACACATACAAACAGTGAAATCATTACAAAATTAAACACTGGGGGTACCGAAGAATATCTTATAAGATGTTAACTTTATTTGTGAGGTTTATGTTATGGGACAGTAGAAAAATGAAAAAAATCAGAAAACAGCCGTATCCCTGCTGAATGCGCACAAAAACAGACACAAATAGAAAAACACATCCAAACAGTGAAATCATTATAAATTCAAACACTGAGGGCACATCACTATACCTTATAAGATGTTAACTTTATATTATAGGACAGTAGAAAAAAGATTAAAATACCCTCGATCAGCCTTAGTCCCTGATACACATACGGAAAAATCAGACTCCTGGCTTAATGCCTTTAGGAATTATTACAAAAAACACACCCTTTGATCTTTCCAAAGGTTGCACGGGTCTGAAAGTCGGCACCCTAGATACGGAAAAATCAGACTTCTGGCTTAATGCCTTCAGGAATTATTACAAAAAACACACCAGAACGGCTGACCTTTGACCTTTCCGAAGGTTGCACAGGTCTGAAAATCGGCACCCTAGATCAGCCTTAGTCCCTGATACATATACGGAAAAATCAGACTCCTGGCTCAATGCCTTTAGGAATTATTACAAAAAACACACCCGAACGGCTGACCTTTGACCTTTCCGAAGGTTGCACAGGTCTGAAACTCGGCACCCTAGATCAGCCTTAGTCCCTGATACATATACGGAAAAATCAGACTCCTGACTCAATGCCTTTGGGAATTATTACAAAAAAGACAGTTTCCCACCTTTATTACGTTTGAATTTTACAGACTGTGTTTTTGGCAGTTTTTTTTGGCCGTGGGAAAAAAGCCCAAAGTCCTGTGTCCAAAAACTGAAAATCAGGTCATGTCAGACTCTATACAGTCTTAGACCCTTTGGCCAGAGTGGAAGTTTTGGAGGAACTACATTTCTACAGGTCGCAGGAGTGTGAATATTTCATTTGTCGTTTGGGGTCCCAAGACGAGCGGAACGACGAGGGTATATTAGTATGTCTTATAAGATGTTAACTTTATTTGTGAGGTTTATGTTATGGGACAGTAGAAAAATGAAAAAAATCAGAAAACAGCCGTATCCCTGCTGAATCCGCACAAAAACAGACACAAATAGAAAAACACATCCAAACAGTGAAATCATTGCAAAATCAAACACTGGAGGTATATAACTATATCTTATAAGATTTTGACTTTATTTGTGAGGTTTATGTTATGGGACAGTAGAAAAATGAAAAAAATCAGAAAACACCCGTAACCCTGCTGAATGCGCACAAAAACAGACACAAATAGAAAAACACATCCAAACAGTGAAATCATTATAAATTCAAACACTGAGGGTACATCAATATACCTTATAAGATGTTAACTTCATATTATAGGACAGTAGAAAAAAGATTAAAATACCCTCGATCAGCCTTAGGCCCTGATACACATATGGAAAAATCAGACTCCTGGCTTAATGCCTTTAGGAATTATTACAAAAAACACAAACGAACGGCTGACCTTTGACCTTTCCGAAGTTTGCACAGGTCTGAAACTCGGCACCCTAGATCAGCCTTAGTCACTGATACACATACGGAAAAATCAGACTCCTGACTCAATGCCTTTAGGAATTATTACAAAAAACACACCCGAACGGCTGACCATTGACCTTTCCGAAGGTTGAACAGAGACAAATAGAAAAACACATCCAAACAGTGAAATCATTGCAAAATCAAACACTGAGGGTATATAACTATATCTTATGAGACGTTAACTTTATTTGTGAGGTTTATGTTATGGGACAATAAAAAAATGAAAAAAATCAGAAAACAGCCATATCCCTGCTGAATGCACACAAAAACAGAGACAAATAGAAAAACACATCCAAACAGTGAAATCATTGCAAAATCAAACACTGGAGGTATATAACTATATCTTATAAGATTTTAACTTTATTTGTGAGGTTTATGTTATGGGACAGTAGAAAAATGAAAACAGCCGTATCCCTGCTGAATGCGCACAAAAACAGACACAAATAGAAAAACACATCCAAACAGTGAAATCATTATAAATTCAAACACTGAGGGTACATCAATATACCTTATAAGATGTTAACTTTATATTATAGGACAGTAGAAAAAAGATTAAAATACCCTCGATCAGCCTTAGTCCCTGATACACATACGGAAAAATCAGACTCCTGGCTTAATGCCTTTAGAAATTATTACAAAAAACACACCCTTTGATCTTTCCAAAGGTTGCACGGGTCTGAAAGTCGGCACCCTAGATACGGAAAAATCAGACTTCTGGCTTAATGCCTTTAGGAATTATTACAAAAAACACACCCGAACGGCTGACCTTTGACCTTTCCGAAGGTTGCACAGGTCTGAAACTCGGCACCCTGGATCAGCCTTAGTCCCTGATACATATACGGAAAAATCAGACTCCTGGCTCAATGCCTTTAGGAATTATTACAAAAAACACACCCGAACGGCTGACCATTGACCTTTCCGAAGGTTGCACAGGTCTGAAACTCTGCACCCGGGATAAGCCTAAATCCCTGATACACATACGGAAAAATCAGACTCCTGGCTCAATGCCTTTGGGAATTATTACAAAAAACACACCCGAACGGCTGACCATTGACCTTTCCGAAGGTTGCACAGGTCTGAAACTCGGCACCCGGGATAAGCTTTAGTCCCTGATATACATACGGAAAAATCAGACTCCTGACTCAATGCCTTTAGGAATTATTACAAAAAACACACCCGAACGACTGACCTTTGACCTTTCCGAAGGTTGCACAGGTCTGAAACTCTGCACCCTGGATCAGCCAGGAGTCCCTGATACACATACGGAGAAATCAGCATCCGGGCTCATTGCCTTTAGGAATTATTGAAGAAAAGACAGTTTCCCACCTTTCTTACGTTTGAATTTTACAGACTGTGTTTTTGGCAGTTTTTTTTGGCCGGGGGAAAAAAGCCCAAAGTCCTGTGTCCAAAAACTGAAAATCAGGTCATGTCAGACTCTATACAGTCTTAGACCCTTTGGCCAGAGTGGAAGTTTTGGAGGAACTACATTTCTACAGGTCGCAGGAGTGTGAATATTTCATTTGTCGTTTGGGGTCCCAAGACGAGCGGAACGACAAGGGTACATTAGTATGTCTTATAAGATGTTAACTTTATTTGTGAGGTTTATGTTATGGGACAGTAGAAAAATGAAAAAAATCAGAAAACAGCCGTATCCCTGCTGAATGCGCACAAAAACAGAGACAAATAGAAAAACACATACAAACAGTGAAATCATTGCAAAATCAAACACTGGGGGTACCGAAGAATATCTTATAAGATGTTAACTTTATTTGTGAGGTTTATGTTATGGGACAGTAGAAAAATGAAAAAAAAATCAGAAAACAGTCGTATTCCAGCTGAATGCGCACAAAAACAGACAAAAATAGAAAAACACATTCAAACAGTGAAATCATTGCAAAATCAAACAGTGAAGGTATATAACTATATCTTATGAGATGTTTACTTTATTTGGGAGGTTTATGTAATGGGACAATAAAAAAATGAAAAAAATCAGAAAACAGCCATACCCCTGCTGAATGCACACAAAAACAGAGACAAATAGAAAAACACATCCAAACAGTGAAATCATTGCAAAATCAAACAATGGAGGTATATAACTATATCTTATAAGATTTTAACTTTATTTGTGAGGTTTATGTTATGGGACAGTAGAAAAATGAAAAAAATCAGAAAACAGCCGTATCCCTGCTGAATGCGCACAAAAACAGAGACAAATAGAAAAACACATACAAACAGTGAAATCATTGCAAAATTAAACACTGGGGGTACCGAAGAATATCTTATAAGATGTTAACTTTATTTGTGAGGTTTATGTTATGGGACAGTAGAAAAATGAAAAAAATCAGAAAACAGCCGTATCCCTGCTGAATGCGCACAAAAACAGACACAAATAGAAAAACACATCCAAACAGTGAAATCATTGCAAAATCAAACACTGAAGGTATATAACTATATCTTATAAGATTTTAACTTTATTTGTGAGGTTTATGTTATGGGACAGTAGAAAAATGAAAGAAATCCGAAAACAGCCGTATCCCTGCTGAATGTGGACAAAAACAGACACAAATAGAAAAACACATCCAAACAGTGAAATCATTATAAATTCAAACACTGAGGGTACATCGATATACCTTATAAGATGTTAACTTCATATTATAGGACAGTAGAAAAAAGATTAAAATACCCTCGATCAGCCTTAGTCCCTGATACACATACGGAAAAATCAGACTCCTGGCTTAATGCCTTTAGGAATTATTACAAAAAACACACCCTTTGATCTTTCCAAAGGTTGCACGGGTCTGAAAGTCGGCACCCTAGATACGGAAAAATCAGACTTCTGGCTTAATGCCTTTAGGAATTATTACAAAAAACACACCCGAACGGCTGACCTTTGACCTTTCCGAAGGTTGCACAGGTCTGAAACTCGGCACCCTAGATCAGCCTTAGTCCCTGATACATATACGGAAAAATCAGACTCCTGGCTCAATGCCTTTAGGAATTATTACAAAAAACACACCCGAACGGCTGACCTTTGACCTTTCCAAAGGTTGCACAGGTCTGAAACTCGGCACCCTGGATCAGCCAGGAGTCCCTGATACACATACGGAGAAATCAGCATCCGGGCTCATTGCCTTTAGGAATTATTGAAGAAAAGACAGTTTCCCACCTTTCTTACGTTTGAATTTTACAGACTGTGTTTTTGGCAGTTTTTTTTGGCCGGGGGAAAAAAGCCCAAAGTCCTGTGTCCAAAAACTGAATATCAGGTCATGTCAGACTCTATACAGTCTTAGACCCTTTGGCCAGAGTGGAAGTTTTGGAGGAACTACATTTCTGCAGGTCGCAGGAGTGTGAATATTTCATTTGTCGTTTGGGGTCCCAAGACGAGCGGAACGACAAGGGTACATTAGTATGTCTTATAAGATGTTAACTTTATTTGTGAGGTTTATGTTATGGGACAGTAGAAAAATGAAAAAAATCTGAAAACAGCCGTATCCCTGCTGAATGCGCACAAAAACAGAGACAAATAGAAAAACACATACAAACAGTGAAATCATTGCAAAATCAAACACTGGGGGTACCGAAGAATATCTTATAAGATGTTAACTTTATTTGTGAGGTTTATGTTATGGGACAGTAGAAAAATGAAAAAAAATCAGAAAACAGTCGTATTCCAGCTGAATGCGCACAAAAACAGACAAAAATAGAAAAACACATTCAAACAGTGAAATCATTGCAAAATCAAACAGTGAAGGTAAATAACTATATCTTATGAGATGTTTACTTTATTTGGGAGGTTTATGTTATGGGACAATAAAAAAATGAAAAAAATCAGAAAACAGCCATACCCCTGCTGAATGCACACAAAAACAGAGACAAATAGAAAAACACATCCAAACAGTGAAATCATTGCAAAATCAAACAATGGAGGTATATAACTATATCTTATAAGATTTTAACTTTATTTGTGAGGTTTATGTTATGGGACAGTAGAAAAATGAAAAAAATCAGAAAACAGCCGTATCCCTGCTGAATGCGCACAAAAACAGAGACAAATAGAAAAACACATACAAACAGTGAAATCATTGCAAAATTAAACACTGGGGGTACCGAAGAATATCTTATAAGATGTTAACTTTATTTGTGAGGTTTATGTTATGGGACAGTAGAAAAATGAAAAAAATCAGAAAACAGCCGTATCCCTGCTGAATGCGCACAAAAACAGACACAAATAGAAAAACACATCCAAACAGTGAAATCATTGCAAAATCAAACACTGAAGGTATATAACTATATCTTATAAGATTTTAACTTTATTTGTGAGGTTTATGTTATGGGACAGTAGAAAAATGAAAGAAATCAGAAAACAGCCATATCCCTGCTGAATGTGGACAAAAACAGACAAAAATAGAAAAACACATCCAAACAGTGAAATCATTATAAATTCAAACACTGAGGGTACATCGATATACCTTATAAGATGTTAACTTCATATTATAGGACAGTAGAAAAAAGATTAAAATACCCTCGATCAGCCTTAGTCCCTGATACACATACGGAAAAATCAGACTCCTGGCTTAATGCCTTTAGGAATTATTACAAAAAACACACCCTTTGATCTTTCCAAAGGTTGCACGGGTCTGAAAGTCGGCACCCTAGATACGGAAAAATCAGACTTCTGGCTTAATGCCTTTAGGAATTATTACAAAAAACACACCCGAACGGCTGACCTTTGACCTTTCCGAAGGTTGCACAGGTCTGAAACTCGGCACCCTAGATCAGCCTTAGTCCCTGATACATATACAGAAAAATCAGACTCCTGGCTCAATGCCTTTAGGAATTATTACAAAAAACACACCCGAACGGCTGACCTTTGACCTTTCCGAAGGTTGCACAGGTCTGAAACTCGGCACCCGGGATAAGCTTTAGTCCCTGATATACATACGGAAAAATCAGACTCCTGACTCAATGCCTTTAGGAATTATTACAAAAAACACACCCGAACGACTGACCTTTGACCTTTCCGAAGGTTGCACAGGTCTGAAACTCGGCACCCTGGATCAGCCAGGAGTCCCTGATACACATACGGAGAAATCAGCATCCGGGCTCATTGCCTTTAGGAATTATTGAAGAAAAGACAGTTTCCCACCTTTCTTACGTTTGAATTTTACAGACTGTGTTTTTGGCAGTTTTTTTTGGCCGGGGGAAAAAAGCCCAAAGTCCTGTGTCCAAAAACTGAAAATCAGGTCATGTCAGACTCTATACAGTCTTAGACCCTTTGGCCAGAGTGGAAGTTTTGGAGGAACTACATTTCTGCAGGTCGCAGGAGTGTGAATATTTCATTTGTCGTTTGGGGTCCCAAGACGAGCGGAACGACAAGGGTACATTAGTATGTCTTATAAGATGTTAACTTTATTTGTGAGGTTTATGTTATGGGACAGTAGAAAAATGAAAAAAATCAGAAAACAGCCGTATCCCTGCTGAATGCGCACAAAAACAGAGACAAATAGAAAAACACATACAAACAGTGAAATCATTGCAAAATCAAACACTGGGGGTACCGAAGAATATCTTATAAGATGTTAACTTTATTTGTGAGGTTTATGTTCTGGGACAGTAGAAAAATGAAAAAAAATCAGAAAACAGTCGTATTCCAGCTGAATGCGCACAAAAACAGAC
Source organism: Solea solea (assembly GCF_958295425.1). Lineage (NCBI taxonomy): Eukaryota > Metazoa > Chordata > Actinopteri > Pleuronectiformes > Soleidae > Solea > Solea solea. The sequence goes on along the minus strand of NC_081152.1, from coordinate 23,249,382 downwards.
AAAAATAGAAAAACACATTCAAACAGTGAAATCATTGCAAAATCAAACAGTGAAGGTATATAACTATATCTTATGAGATGTTTACTTTATTTGGGAGGTTTATGTTATGGGACAATAAAAAAATGAAAAAAATCAGAAAACAGCCATACCCCTGCTGAATGCACACAAAAACAGAGACAAATAGAAAAACACATCCAAACAGTGAAATCATTGCAAAATCAAACAATGGAGGTATATAACTATATCTTATAAGATGTTAACTTTATTTGTGAGGTTTATGTTATGGGACAGTAGAAAAATGAAAAAAATCAGAAAACAGCCGTATCCCTGCTGAATGCGCACAAAAACAGAGACAAATAGAAAAACACATACAAACAGTGAAATCATTGCAAAATCAAACACTGGGGGTACCGAAGAATATCTTATAAGATGTTAACTTTATTTGTGAGGTTTATGTTATGGGACAGTAGAAAAATGAAAAAAAATCAGAAAACAGTCGTATTCCAGCTGAATGCGCACAAAAACAGACAAAAATAGAAAAACACATTCAAACAGTGAAATCATTGCAAAATCAAACAGTGAAGGTATATAACTATATCTTATGAGATGTTTACTTTATTTGGGAGGTTTATGTTATGGGACAATAAAAAAATGAAAAAAATCAGAAAACAGCCATACCCCTGCTGAATGTGGACAAAAACAGACACAAATAGAAAAACACATCCAAACAGTGAAATCATTATAAATTCAAACACTGAGGGTACATCGATATACCTTATAAGATGTTAACTTCATATTATAGGACAGTAGAAAAAAGATTATAATACCCTCGATCAGCCTTAGTCCCTGATACACATACAGAAAAATCAAACTCCTGGCTTAATGCCTTGAGGAATTATTACAAAAAACACACCCTTTGACCTTTCCAAAGGTTGCACGGGTCTGAAACTCGGCACCCTAGATACGGGAAAATCAGACTTCTGGCTTAATGCCTTTAGGAATTATTACAAAAAACACACCCGAATGGCTGACCATTGACCTTTCCGAAGGTTGCACAGGTCTGAAACTCGGCACCCTGGATCAGCCTTAGTCCCTGATACACATACGGAAAAATCAGACTCCTGGCTCAATGCCTTTAGGAATTATTACAAAAAACACACCCGAACGGCTGACCTTTGACCTTTCCGAAGGTTGCACAGGTCTGAAACTCGGCACCCTGGATCAGCCTTAGTCCCTGATACATATACGGAAAAATCAGACTCCTGGCTCAATGCCTTTAGGAATTATTACAAAAAACACACCCGAACGGCTGACCATTGACCTTTCCGAAGGTTGCACAGGTCTGAAACTCTGCACCCGGGATAAGCCTAAATCCCTGATACACATACGGAAAAATCAGACTCCTGGCTCAATGCCTTTGGGAATTATTACAAAAAACACACCCGAACGACTGACCTTTGACCTTTCCGAAGGTTGCACAGGTCTGAAACTCGGCACCCGGGATAAGCTTTAGTCCCTGATATACATACGGAAAAATCAGACTCCTGACTCAATGCCTTTAGGAATTATTACAAAAAACACACCAGAGTGGCTGACCTTTGACCTTTCCAAAGGTTGCACGGGTCTGAAACTCGGCACCCTGGATCAGCCAGGAGTCCCTAATACACATACGGAGAAATCAGCATCCGGGCTCATTGCCTTTAGGAATTATTGAAGAAAAGACAGTTTCCCACCTTTCTTACGTTTGAATTTTACAGACTGTGTTTTTGGCAGTTTTTTTTGGCCGGGGGAAAAAAGCCCAAAGTCCTGTGTCCAAAAACTTAAAATCAGGTCATGTCAGACTCTATACAGTCTTAGACCCTTTGGCCAGAGTGAAAGTTTTGGAGGAACTACATTTCTACAGGTCGCAGGAGTGTGAATATTTCATATGTCGTTTGGGGTCCCAAGACGAGCGGAACGACGAGGGTAGATTAGTATATCTTATAAGATGTTAACTTTATTTGTGAGGTTTATGTTATGGGACAGTAGAAAAATGAAAAAAAATCAGAAAACAGTCGTATTCCAGCTGAATGCACACAAAAACAGAGACAAATAGAAAAACACATCCAAACAGTGAAATCATTGCAAAATAAAACACTGAAGTTATATAACTATGTCTTATAAGATGTTAACTTTATTTGTGAGGTTTATGTTATGGGACAGTAGAAAAATGAAAAAAAATCAGCAAACAGTTGTATTCCAGCTGAATGCGCACAAAAACAGACAAAAATAAGAAACACATCCAAACAGTGAAATCATTGCAAAATCAAACACTGAAGGTATATAACTATATCTTTTAAGATGTTAACTTCATTTGTGAGGTTCATGTTATGGGACAGCAGAAACATAAAAAAAATCCGGAAACAGCCTTATCTCAGCTGAATGCGCACACAAACAGACACCAATAGAAAAACACATCCCAACAGTGAAATCTTTGCAAAATTAAACACTGATGGTAAAGAAGTATATCTCATAAGATTTTAAGTTCATTTGTTAGGTTTATATTATGGGAAAGTAGAAAAATGAAAAAAATCCGAAAACAGCCTTATCTCAGCTCAATGGGGCACAAACAGACACCAATAGAAAAACACATCCAAACAGTGAAATCATTGCAAAATCAAACAGTGAGTGTACAGAACTAAATCTTTTAAGATGTTAACTTCATTTGTGAGGTTTATGTAATGGGACAGCAGAAAAATTTAAAAAATCCGGAAACAGCCTTATCTCAGCTGAATGCGCACACAAACAGACAACAATAGAAAAACACTTGCAAACAGTGAAATCATTGCAAAATCAAACACTGAGGGTACAGAAAGTATATCTTTTAAGATGTTAACTTTATTTGTGAGGTTTATGTTATGGGACACAGGACAAACAGAACTTGGGGCTTTTTCCCCCCGGCCAAAAAAGACTGCCAAAAAGACAGTCTGTAAAATTCAAACGTAAAAAAGGTGGGAAACTGTCTTTTCTTCAACAGTTCCTAAAGGCAATGAGCCCGGAGTCTGATTACACGTATGTGTATCAGGGACTAAGGCTCATCCCGGTTGCCGAGTTTTAGACCTGTGCAACCTTCATAAAGGTCATAGGTCAGCCGTTTGGGTGTGTTTTTTGTAATGATTCCTAAAGGCATTGGGCCAGGAGTCTGATTTTTCTGTATGTGTATCAAGGACTAAGACTAATCACCGGGTGCAGAGTTTCAGACCCGTGCAACCTTCGGAAAGGTCAATGGTCAGCCGTTCGGGTGTGTTTTTTGTAATAATTCCTATAATATAAAACCCACAAACGAAGTTAACATCTTATAAGATATACTTATGTACCCTCAGTGTTTGATTTTGCAATGATTTCATTGTTTGGATTTGTTTTTGTAGATGTAGATGTGGATGTGTTTTTTGTAATAATTCCTATAATATAAAACCCACAAATTAAGTTAACATCTTATAAGATATACTTATGTACCCTCAGTATTTGATTTTGCAATGATTTCACTGTTTGGATTTGTTTTTCTATTTGTGTGTTTTTGAGCGCATTCAGCAGGGATACGGCTGTTTTCTGATTTTTTTAATTTTCTACTGTCCCATAACATAAACCTCACAAATAAAGTTAACATCTTATAAGATATAGTCATATACCTTCAGTGTTTGATTTTGCAATGATTTCACTGTTTGGATGTGTTTTTCTATTTGTGTCTTTTTGTGTGCGCATTCAGCTGAGATAATGCTGTTTCCTGATTTTTTTCTTTTTTCAACTGTCCCATAACATAAACATCACAAATAAAGTTAACATCTTATAAGATATACTTCTGTACCCCCAGTGTTTGATTTTGCAATGATTTCACAGTTTGGATGTGTTTTTCTATCGTTGTCTGTTCGTGTGCGCAATACTCTGAGATAAGGCTGTTTTCGGATTTTTACCGTTTTCTTAACAGTTGACCTTTCACAATGGCAGCATTGAGTGTTTTTTCTTTTTTTTTCTGGAGCCTTTAACTCCTCATGTTGACAAAATAATGCAATAATATATGTAGAATATTATCAAACCTCTAATAATGACCACCGTAGGCATGAATGATTGTAAAATGGATTACAGTCAAAATAATATAAGATGACATACAGCATAATATTTTCATGGGGGTTAATTCAATTATTTACCAATAGGGTGGCAGCTAACCAAATGGAAGCATCAGTAGTTTTAATCTCTACTGGCTCTTACCCTGGTCTGGCAGAGCTTCAGAGAATAAATCTCCATGGCAACCTAACTTTATCAATTGATCTTGTTTTGAGCAAAATAGTCCAGGATACTGGACAGCTTAATCCCTTCTGTGCATGGTCCTCTGATATTTTCAAGCCTCAACTTTCCAGCTCCATGTTTATTTTTATTATATCAGAAAGTATGAGTGTGTGGATGAGCTAACTCATGCTTTTGAAGCATGATGATGGTCGCCACAGCGGTCATCTTCCAGATAGAGATTAGATAGAAAATAAAAACTCTAAACTCAAGGAATTTTGCGAGAACAGGTGAACGTCACATAGTGTACCCTGAGACATTATTGCTCTGGACCATAATCATGAATTGGACTGATAATCTGAAGAGATTACCGGCATTTTGTGAAAAATCCCAGTACGGAAATAAAAGTGCCGGTTCTGTGTACTGGAAAGTACCGGGCCACTTCAAGCACTAGCTAATAATTGTACTGTAATGACAGTGATTGTATTTTCTGTACACTTAATGTCTCTTATGTGATCTTATTCTTCAACAAACAAGTGCACAATATAATTCACTTAGAATTCTAAACAGCACATTGCAATTTCTACAATTATTATCAAAGTATTGATCAGTAATACAGTGAAAATGAGAGGAAATATGAATATTTGCTTTGCAAGTCAATTTAAGGTGTGCGCCCCTAAATGTTTTGCTTGCTCTCCTAAAATGTTCAGTTAGGGGTTACTGTGCTCCTTGTAAAACGTTAGTCTGATGCCCTCCAAACATTGTTCTAAAGGGTTTATGGTCTTAGTTCCTCTTCAGTAGAGCTGCATGTCCACAATGTAAAAAAAACCCTTCTCCACTAACTATGGTTGTTTCCATCCCTTCTCTTCTATTGTTTGTATTGTATTTGTATTGTATTTGTATTTTATGTATTTAGGTGGTCTTATAAATAAAAGGATACATACTGTGAAGCAGCACTGTAATAAGCGACGGCCAGTTGATGAACCCATTAAAATATTCCATAACATGTCATTTAGCAGACACTTTTATCCAAAGCGACTAACAATGGAATTGAGTACAATCAGCCAGGAGCAGAGTCGAACTAGCGACCATTACGACCATGCTGTCTTTCGCACACAGGGTACCGGTCTTAACCACTGAGCCACTCTACCCCCGTATATATGAAATATGTCGTATTAACTTGTGATAGGATGTGGAATTTAAGACCGGTTAAGGTCTTTTTATTTTTTATTTCCCTTTTCATTGCTTAAGCAGGAATGTTGTTGTGACCTATGGCCTTTGTGGACCAAGTGAGGGTGGACCATGGAGGAGAATTTTATCTCTCACCGTATGTGCAAGAAAAACTGACAGCATTAACAAGGGTATTTAAAAGTGTTTCTAAACATTATTTCTCTCAACACCATATGTGATGTGTGTGTGGGTATGTATTTTTCAGTACTTGGACAGTGGAGTGTCTGGGTGGTTGTGTATAGCTCCTGTGTGTCTATATCGATACATGTTACTAGATTATATCAGACAGTGGTCATGAAATTATTTGCATTTCTTTTTCCCACAAAATCTTTTCTGAGTTATATGGCATGTGAAAAGTAAAAGATAATCTTGGAATAACATTAATATTTCCTAAAATGTGTTCCATTGACTGGGCTTGAAACCTAAAAGCAACATAAAACTTTTTTTTAATTCCCTTCTGCTCTGCATTTTTACAGAACCACAGGAAGTGAACAACACTTCCACTGAAGGCCGCCTTGGTTCACCTGGTGGACCAAGAGCTTCTTGATATGGAGGACACCACAGTTCGATACTGTGTGTCAAACCTGAGCTGCCAGCATCGGAATCCAACGGTTTATTGATGCTTGGAATTCTCACACAGTTTCAGGTATTTGATCTATTTGAGCAGTTGTATCCCAAACACAAAAATGAATTTCACTTAGCAGGGAGCCTGCTGTGAGGATTACTTCCCCCTTGGCAACACCTCAGGTCCACTTCCTCAGGTCCAACTGAGCATTTTCAAATTCAAAATGTGTGAAGAAAATAATTTCAGTGTAATCAAATCAGTGCATCTGAAAAGTATTCAGATGCACTGGCTTTCATGTAATAACCCTAACCCTAACCCTCATTTATTACACACTTTGTTGTGTTAGAGACTTGATTTAAATAAATAGCATAGCATTAATCGGATTTTACATAATTTAGGCAGCTGACAAAACAATACTGTGAAATTACAGTTGCCAAGTAAAAGTACTCCATACTACTAGTACATGAAGTATAAGTGGTACTGAGTTCAGTGAAAGTGAAATCATACACTACTAATACAAATTATGGATTTTAAACTTCATCAAAAATGGATGATCACACAGGTCATACAAAACATCTAGCTTATGTTTGATTTGATTTAATTATTTTACATGTAATCACTATAATACGATAGGATTAGGGTTAGTTTTGATAAATTATTTAAGCTTTTTCTTTTTCAGTACATTGTGACTGATGTTGATGAGGTCGAGGTCTTCAGCGTCTGAGGCTGTGTCTTTGACAGTCAGGATGAATTGAGCCCCAAATAAAGTGAAACATTGTGTTTACCTGTAATTGCACCTGTGTAAACAAAACCAGACTTTTGTTTGGGTTCACGTAGAGGGCAAGTCTTTGAAGTCCCTCAAGATGCCCGTTTGGTTTTTTTACTCAAAGGAGTGAATGTGTGTATGAGCCTCTTTGTAGGTGTAGGTGCCTGTGTATCGTGTCGAGTTGAACTTGATGTGAGAACAAGAAGTGCCTGGAGTTGCACATACACACACACACACACACACACACACACACACACACACACACACACACACTCATTCCTAAACCCACATTCACACCATACTATGATATCCCTAAAATACACCCAAATCATTTTAGCTTCAGATATTGATTGAAATGGCCTGCTGTTTGTTATATGATAATGAAAAATGTTGATATTCCCTGACAGTGGTAGATTTATATTACATAAAAATTAACTTCACCTACACCAGATTTCAAGCAATTTGCATCAACACAGCCAAAAAAATCCAAAAGCACAAAGAATGCAGAGGATTAATCTGTAATGTCTTTATTACAAAAAATCTTGGAAGCGAACATTTCTGCCATGCATGTATGGTGAAACAAAGGGGCAGTTTATTTCAACTACTACTGTAGCTTTAAGATAATTATCGACCATCATCACACTCCAGCCAAGCAACGTAGTTCCCCACCACAGCAGCAGCGGATTAATATCCAAAACGTGAACAGGTCTGCTCAGCAGGTGGATGAACATGTAATGGAGTTGCAGCATCAGTCGCTGACCAAGGAATTACTGGGGAAGTTGGTGGAAGAGGGAGGCTATTGACATGTCACAGGAAGATGCTCAAAAATTTAGAGGTAAGTGAAATTGTACACCTGGCCTGCTAAACAGCAGGCCAGGTGGCTAAAGAGTTGTTGCTAAAATGTGTTCGTTAATTACAGTAACTACGTCTTTTCACTCACTGAAAATACATACATACATGTATTTAAACACACACACGAATTAATCGAAATATAGTTAATAATAATATATGCACAAGTAAATGTTCCATGCTCTTTTTTTTCTTTTTCGCTTTGCTGTTTTTTGCGAAAGTTTAGTGTTTAAATACAATCAGTATCCTATCTCTGAGATATCTCTGAGATGGTGTTGTGTGCGACGTTACACGGGAGCCAGACTTTCTGTCTGAACAGTTCCACTGTGAGAACCGATGTCCTCTCACCCGGACCCGCAGCTGCAAAGCTCCCGTCTTCGCGGAACCGCTTGCTGTGTTTCGGCTGCGTCTTCGGTTGTGAGGGCTGTCGGTCACATCGCTGATCTGTTCAGAGAGCTTCGCTGGTGCTGCTGCTGCAGGTATCCTGTCTATTTAACAAGTAGGCTATACACTAAATCTATCCCTCTATTCTTAAAAATTAAGTCCACTCTGAATGTTGATACAGTGTGGGTGTTGTAATTATTATTATTTTTTTATGACCGTCTTTTCCATTCTTACAACGCACAGTTAACGTGACTGGATTCTGCTTCATTGTAAGAAGGTCTCTTGGCAAATTGGAATATAAATGAAAACATTTTATTAATAGATCAATAGAACACTGAACATTGTTTTCACCATACACTTGAGTATATGGCAGGAATGTTCACTCCCAAGAATTGTTGTCATAAAAGATTAATACTTTTGTCCTGCATCAGTCCTCCTCAAAACTACCAAATATTCAATCATTTCCATATTACAAATGTCCTCTTTTCAAATTAAGAGGGGAGGGAGTACATGTTTTATCTGATGCTACACAAAACTAACAATGCTTCAAAGTTAATATTGTGGGTAATCTTTGACATATTCAAGACAAATCTCCCAGCCACCCAACATTTGTCATATCTGTTGCCAGTACAACCCATGAAATGCTCATTTGTACTTGTCATAAAGTCACTGCAGCTCTGACCTTGTAACCTAAATATGTTTCTGCTCCAAAATCACTTTGTTTCATACATGAGGCTAATGTCTGGCAGATTATACCAATTTTAGCCAATCTTCATCACTAATTTTTATGTTAAATTCTGATTCCCATCTTTCTTTTATGTATTTTGTAGCCATTTTTTATATAGTCCCAATATAATTCTAATTGTGGTTTCTTTGTATTCGTTGATTATGATGATCTGGATCACACTATTCACTTCTCAGGAGGGGTCCATCCTGATCTCTTTGAAATAGTAGTCTCTAAGTTGCAGGAATCCACAGAATGAATCATGATTGATTATCTAAATCCTTTTTTTCTGTCATATTTTGGAACCTCTCCAGCTGTCCATCTTTCACCAAAACACACCATGCTGTGATTCCCTTGGTTGTCCACTGTTTAAACACTATATCGTACCTAGTCGGTGTAAAATTGCTATCTTATGCTATTATAATATCATATGCCAATTCAATAAATTAGTGTCTTTCTGTATCTTATATTTTTTTATTATGCTGAACCATATTTTGTATGTGAACATCGTGATTGTGTCTATTTGGTTTTGAATCTTCTTGTATGTTTCTTTATCCCCAATTATATTCTGTACTGGGTTTTCTCCAAACTCTTTTTCTATTTCATTTCACTGTGTCTGGTTTGCACCAACCTACAATATATCTCAATTGGGCCGCATGGTAGTATTCCTTTAATTTTGGAAGTCTCATCCCTCCTTCTTCTTTTGGCAGCTGGAGAGTTTCCAGTCTTATTGTGGGTCTTTTGCCACCTTAACTAAACTTTGATATAACTTTATTCCAGCTCATAAATTGGGGTTTGGGGGACCTCTACTGGTAGGGCTTGGAATAGGTATAAGGGAGTCGGCAGCACCCCGCTGCACCCGCAGGCTGTAGCAGAGAGCCACCCTTAAAGCAACAACTTTGGCTCTTTCTCTCCCACACCTGAATTCCCCGCTCCAGAGCCTGATGATGATCATGAAACACCTTTTGTAGAGGTAGAGAAAAATAAAAGAAAAGCTTGTAGTATAAGTTATAAAATGACGACAAACCCACACCATAGCTTCCCCCCAAACATTTATGTGCTTCCCCAAAGTTTCATCTTGGAATGCCCATGGCATCCAATCAAATTCTTTTAGAGCCCAACAAATTAAATTCTTGTTGAAAACTGACTTTGACATATTATGTTGGCAAGAACTGAGACGGAACACAAGTAAAGAGTATAACGGTATCCAGCATGTGGAACAAAGGTCTAAGTGTAATTTCTATTGGCGAAAGTAAAGCTGATGGTGTGGGGATCTTTTTTAAAACTGGTGATGTCACTATTATTCGTAAAACGAATGAATTCCTAATTTAATTCCTTGTAGATTGCTCATGTTGGCTTGCTTTTACCGAGGAGAAAAAATACGAATGATACACGTGTACACCTCTCATGAGAGAACAAACATTTTTCAACTTTTTAAAAGACTTAAAGAACCGCTATTGGTCAGATACAAAATTAGTTTATGAGGCGACTTTAACACTGTCCATCGATGTAAACGACAGAGGGAGTTCTAAAGTCTTGAAACTCAGCTCTGACGGTAATCGCTTGACTCATCATTTTCACAGTTGAAGCACAAGAATCTGGATCTTTACAAAACAAATGTTATCTATCCGCAATTCCTATACTCCTATTCCAAATATGTTTGTGATTTAAACAGCATTTGTCGAGTGTAACATTAGTGATACTTTTGCAGTAGTATATTTATTGTGAGACACAATTATACATTTTTCCCAAATCTGTCCATGCCTCATCCATCTCTTCCTCTCCCTTCTTGTCTTCCTCCTCAGCACATGGAGAAGATCTCCATGCTGGCTTTCCATCCAGTTAAGATGCACAGCTGCTATGAGAAGGTGGTGAACCTGAGCCTTTGAGGGTCTGCAGCAACAAGTTTGACGTGAGCGGCCCGTCAGAGTTTGTCCAAAGGGCCCAGATCCCCATGAGAGAGGTGAAACCTCAACTACTGACTAACCAGTCTAATATAGACTGGTTAGTGGTGGTTAACTGGTTAACACAATGGGAAGTTTCTATGAGAGCTAATCATTTTATTGACACTCATTTTATTTCTTGATCATTTTCCTACACTGTAGCTCCTGTTTGACTAGAGTTTGTCAAATAGTTGGATGAAGAGGTTATGACTGTGGCATTGATCAAGGACACAGTAGAAACTAAAGCCGAACATCTTTTGACGGTTTGATAACTCAGTGGACAGTTAAATAGATATAGTTGTCTACAGACATGCCACAATACAGACTGTGGAACTGGGTGTAGTACATTATCATATATTATCATTATTTCATGGGATATTCCTATATGAGTCAGTTTGTCTGGTGTTACATGCATGTATGCTACAAAGTTAGGTATAAAACTACAAATTGTGTTTTACTAGATGTTTGAGCAGATCCTTCATCAGAGTCTCGAGTCTCAGGGTACAGAGGAGCTGTGTAAGATCATCCAGCACTGCCAGGACAGAGTCATTAAGGTAATACACAAAGAAAACAGGCTTGTGCATCAAATTCTTGCATAACATCTACATTAATATCTAATAATATTACATCTGGCATACTCCAGCCCTGGGAGTGAAACTTTTGGTCTGGCCTTGTTTTAGTGTTAATGAAAATTCAGGGTTTTGTTTCACTTCAGATGAGCACAAATTAAGACGTCAGGAAACGTAAGTGACTGCCACTGCCTGGGTCACTCCTACACAAGGTGTATCTAGTGTAAAACAAGATGTGAATCAGTATATGAAATCAGTGTTTTTCTCTTTCTCGTTCTGAAATATGATGTCATCATCCCAGTTTCTTGAATGTCTAGTGAACTAAACATCATTTAGGGAGATAACCACGTCCTGTGTGCCAAATTAATAAAATGCACATGGAAAGAGTGACACCACTATTGTTCATGAAAGATTGCACCAAAACAACTCAAAATTAAGTGAACTAATTTCAAATGTACCGGTTTCTTAACAGTTGACCTTTCACAATGGCAGCATTCAGTGTTTTTTTTTTTTTTTTTTCCTGGAGCCTTTAACTCAAATAATGCAATAATATGTAGAATATTATCAAACCTCTTACTGACCTGAATGACGGTGGTCTAATAATGACCACCGTAGGCATGAATGATTGTAAAATTGATTACTGTCAAAATAATATAAGATGTAGCTACTTGAATGACATACAGCATAATATTTTCATGGGGGTTAATTCAATTATTTACCAATCAGAGTGACAGCTGACCAAATGGAATCATCAGCAGGATTAATCTCTACTGGCTCTTACCCTGGTCTGGCAGAGCTTCAGAGAATAAATCTCCATGGCAACCTAACTTTATCAATTTATTAATTTTTGAGCAGGAGTCCAGGATACCGGGCAATATCCCAGCTTAATCCCTTCTGTGCATGGTCCTCTGATATTTTCAAGCCTCAACTTGCCAGCTCCATGTTTATTTTTATTATATCAGAAAGTATGAGTGTGTGGATGAGCTAACTCATGCTTTTGAAGCATGATGATGGTCGCCACAGCGGTCATCTTCCAGATAGAGATTAGATAGAAAATAAAAACTCCAAACTCAAGGAATAAACACTTGACTTTTGCGAGAACAGGTGAACGTCACATAGTGTACCCTGAGACATTATTGCTCTGGACCATAATCATTAATTGGACTGATAAGAGATTACCGGCATCTTGTGAAACGTGCCAGTACACAAATAAAAGTGCCTGTTCTGTGTACTGGACAGTACCGGGCCACTTCTAGTTAATAATTGTACTGTAGTGACAGTGATGGTATTTTATGTACACTTAATGTCTCTTATGTGATCTTATTCTTCAACAAACAAGTGCACAATAAAATTCACTGGGAATTCTAAACAGCACATTGCAATTTCTTCAATTATTATCAAAGTATTGCTCAGTAATACAGTGAAAATGAGAGGAAATGTTTAAGGTGTGCGCCCCTAAATGTTCTGCTTGCTCTCCTAAAACATTCAGTTATGGGGGGGGCTACTGTGCTCCTAGTAAAAAGTTAGTCTGGTGACCTGCATACATTGTTCTAAAGGGTGTATGGTCTTAGTTCCTCTTCAGTAGAGCTGCATGTCCACAATGTAAATTTAATTTTACATTTAAATGCAGAGCTGTCAGTCACACCGTGTGTGATTGACAGCTCTGCATTTCATGGTTGCAAAGTTGCAGTTATAGGTGGATTTGTAGTGGACAAGCTATCAGTATCCATCCCTTCTCTTATAACTATGGTTGTTTCTGGTTTCAAAAACTAACATGGTGTTGCCCAAAATACTAAACTCCAACATTTAAACAGGGGCCCATCAGTGGCCACCCAGTTAGTTGACACTTCCCAACCTTATGAGAACCTGTCTCTCAAAATGGGTTATGGATTCTTATTTTATCTCTGACAAATGGAATGTGAACTATGACGAGGAAGGCTTGACAATAGTATATCTATATCATGACATGAGACAAGATATGATCTTAGAATTTTGATATTATGATATTTGTTGACACCAGAACAAATTCCTTGTATGTGAAAAATCATACTTGGCAATAAAGCTCTTCTGATTCTGATATTATCATATCGTGATCGGGTATTTGTGATGAATTTTCCTGGTTTGAGAATTTTGGAGAAAATCAAGCTCAAAAGTCAAGATTTTGACAATTATTTTGCAACAATTCGTGACTTTGCACTGCCCTCTAATGGCCTAATATGATTTCCCATGAAATATGTCACCTGCTTGCATACTACAGTTCCTTATTTTTCCAGTGATCCCCTATATGTCCATATCTACTGTGGAAGTCCATCTCAAATATGAATGCTGACTGAATTCTATTGCAACCATTCCTGAATTTGCACTTCTCCCTACTGGCCGAAACGTGCATTTTTTTAAGGTGGAATCGAAACTTAATGAAAATCGGAAGCGAATGTGGAGCCACCTTCAGCATCATCATGTCATTGTTCCCAATAGAATGAGTGCGCGAGTTTTTGTTTTTTTATATTAATATAATGTCAATGTATTAATGATATAAATATAATGATGGTGATGATAACAATAATAATATTAACAGCAATAATAATAATAATAATGATATGATTACAATAATAATGTGTTTTGTGAAAGCAACATTTGTTCAAAAAAACATTGTAGAAATATTTTATATTTAAAGTTTGATTATGACAAATAACCATATAGGTAACTGAACAAATGAAGTTAACATCTTCAAAGATTTAGTTCTGTACCCTCAGTGTTTGATTTTGCAATAATTTCACTGTTGGGATGTAGAAAAACACATCCCAACAGTGAAATCATTGCAAAATCAAACACTGAGGGTACAGAACTAAATCTTTTAAGATGTTAACTTCATTTGTGAGGTTTATGTTATGGGACAGTCGAAAAATGAAAAAAATCCGCAAACAGCCTTATCTCAGTTGAATGCGCACACAAACAGACACCAATAGTAAAACACATCCAAACAGTGAAATCATTGCAAAATCAAACACTGAGGGTACAGAAATAAATCTTTTAAGATGTTAACTTCATTTGTGAGGTTTATGTTATGGGACAGCAGAAAAATTAAAAAAATCCGGAAACAAACCTTATCTCAGCTGAATGCGCACACATAACGGACACCAATAGAAAAACACATCCCAACAGTGAAATCATTGCAAAATCAAACACTGAGGGTACAGAACTAAATCTTTTAAGATGTTAACTTCATTTGTGAGGTTTATGTTATGGGACAGTAGAAAAATGAAAAAAATCCGCAAACAGCCTTATCTCAGCGTAATGCGCACACAAACAGACACCATTGGAAAAACACATCCCAACAGTGAAATCATTTCAAAATCAAACAGTGAGGGTATATAAGTATATCTTGTAAGATGTTAACTTCATTTGTGAGGTTTATGTTATGGGAAAGTAGAAAAATGAAAAAAATCCGGAAACAGCCTTATCTCAGCGTATAGAGCACACAAACAGACACCAATAGAAAAACACACCCCAACAGTGAAATCATTGCAAAATCAAACACTGAGGGTACAGAACTAAATCTTTTAAGATGTTGACTTCATTTGTGATGTTTATGTTATGGGACAGCAGAAAAATTAAAAAAATCCGGAAACAGCCTTATCTCAGCTGAATGCGCACACAAACAGACACCAATAGAAAAACACATCCCAACAGTGAAATCATTTCAAAATCAAACACTGAGGGTACATAAGTATATCTTGTAAGATGTTAACTTCATTTGTGAGGTTTATGTTATGGGACAGTAGAAAAATGAAAAAAGTCCGCAAACAGCCTTATCTCAGTTGAATGCGCACACAAACAGACACCAATAGAAAAACACATCCAAACAGTGAAATCATTGGAAAATCAAACACTGAGGGTAGAGAAGTATATCTTTTAAGATGTTAACTTCATTTGTGAGGTTTTTGTTATGGGACAGTCGAAAAATGAAAAAAATCCGAAAACAGCCTTATCTCAGCGTATAGAGCACACAAACAGACACCAATAGAAAAACACACCCCAACAGTGAAATCATTGCAAAATCAAACACTGAGGGTACAGAACTAAATATTTAAAGATGTTAACTTCATTTGTCAGGATTATGTTATGGGACAGCAGAAAAATTTAGAAAATCCGGAAACAGCCTTATCTCAGCTGAATGCGCACACAAACAGACACCAATAGAAAAACACATCCCAACAGTGAAATCATTGGAAAAATCAAACACTGAGGGTACAGAAGTATATCTTTTAAGATGTTAACTTCATTTGTGAGGTTTATGTTATGGGACAGTAGAAAAATGAAAAAAATCCGCAAACAGCCTTATCTCAGCGTAATGCGCACACAAACAGACACCATTGGAAAAACACATCCCAACAGTGAAATCATTTCAAAATCAAACAGTGAGGGTATATAAGTATATCTTGTAAGATGTTAACTTCATTTGTGAGGTTTATGTTATGGGAAAGTAGAAAAATGAAAAAAATCCGGAAACAGCCTTATCTCAGCGTATAGAGCACACAAACAGACACCAATAGAAAAACACATCCCAACAGTGAAATCATTTCAAAATCAAACACTGAGGGTACAGGACTAAATCTTTTAAGATGTTAACTTCATTTGTGAGGTTTATGTTATGGGAAAGTAGAAAAATTAAAAAAATCCGGAAACAGCCTTATCTCAGCTGAATGCGCACAAACATACACCAATAGTAAAACACATCCAAACAGTGAAATCATTGGAAAAATCAAACACTGAGGGTACATAAGTATATCTTGTAAGATGTTAACTTCATTTGTGAGGTTTATGTTATGGGACAGTAGAAAAATGAAAAAAAGTCCGCAAACAGCCTTATCTCAGTTGAATGCGCACACAAACAGACACCAATAGAAAAACACATCCAAACAGTGAAATCATTGGAAAATCAAACACTGAGGGTAGAGAAGTATATCTTTTAAGATGTTAACTTCATTTGTGAGGTTTTTGTTATGGGACAGTCGAAAAATGAAAAAAATCCGAAAACAGCCTTATCTCAGCGTATAGAGCACACAAACAGACACCAATAGAAAAACACACCCCAACAGTGAAATCATTGCAAAATCAAACACTGAGGGTACAGAACTAAATATTTAAAGATGTTAACTTCATTTGTCAGGATTATGTTATGGGACAGCAGAAAAATTTAGAAAATCCGGAAACAGCCTTATCTCAGCTGAATGCGCACACAAACAGACACCAATAGAAAAACACATCCCAACAGTGAAATCATTGGAAAAATCAAACACTGAGGGTACAGAAGTATATCTTTTAAGATGTTAACTTCATTTGTGAGGTTTATGTTATGGGAAAGTAGAAAAATGAAAAAAATCCGGAAACAGCCTTATCTCAGCGTATAGAGCACACAAACAGACACCAATAGAAAAACACACCCCAACAGTGAAATCATTGCAAAATCAAACACTGAGGGTACAGAACTAAATATTTAAAGATGTTAACTTCATTTGTCAGGATTATGTTATGGGAAAGTAGAAAAATGAAAAAAATCCGGAAACAGCCTTATCTCAGCGTAATGCGCACACAAACAGACACCAATAGTAAAACACAAACCAACAGTGTAATCATTGCAAAATCAAACACTGAGGGTACAGGACTAAATCTTTTAAGATGTTAACTTCATTTGTGAGGGTTTATGTTATGGGACAGTAGAAAAATGAAAAAAATCCGGAAACAGCCCTATCTCAGCTGAATGCGCACAAACATACACCAATAGTAAAACACATCCAAACAGTGAAATCATTGGACAAATCAAACACTGAGGGTACATAAGTATATCTTGTAAAATGTTAACTTCATTTGTGATGTTTATGTTATGGGACAGTAGAAAAATGAAAAAAATCCGCAAACAGCCTTATCTCAGTTGAATGCGCACACAAACAGACACCAATAGAAAAACACATCCAAACAGTGAAACCATTGCAAAATCACACACTGAGGGTACAGAACTAAATATTTTAAGATGTTAACTTCATTTGTGAGGTTTATGTTATGGGAAATCAGAAAAATGAAAAAAATCCGCAAACAGCATTATCTCAGTTGAATGCGCACACTAACAGACACCAATAGAAAAACACATCCAAACAGTGAAATCATTGCAAAATCACACACTGAGGGTACAGAACTAAATATCTTAAGATGTTAACTTCATTTGTGAGGTTTATGTTATGGGAAAGTAGAAAAATGAAAAAAATCCGGAAACAGCCTTATCTCAGCTGAATGCGCACAAACATACACCAATAGAAAAACACACCCCAACAGTGAAATCATTGCAAAATCAAACACTGAGGGTACAGAACTAAATCTTTTAAGATGTTGACTTCATTTGTGAGGTTTATGTTATGGGACAGTAGAAAAATGAAAAAAATCCGCAATCAGCCTTATCTCAGTTGAATGCGCACATAAACAGACACCAATAGAAAAACACATCCAAACAGTGAAATCATTGCAAAATCACACACTGAGGGTACAGAACTAATTCTTTTAAGATGTTAACTTCATTTGTCAGGATTATGTTATGGGACAGTAGAAAAATGAAAAAAATCCGCAAACAGCCTTATCTCAGTTGAATGCGCACACAAACAGACACCAATAGTAAAACACATCCAAACAGTGAAATCATTGCAAAATTAAACACTGAGGGTACAGAACTAAATCTTTTAAGATGTTGACTTCATTTGTGATGTTTATGTTATGGGACAGCAGAAAAATTTAGAAAATCCGGAAACAGCCTTATCTCAGCTGAATGCGCACACAAACAGACACCAATAGAAAAACACATCCCAACAGTGAAATCATTGGAAAAATCAAACACTGAGGGTACAGAAGTATATCTTTTAAGATGTTAACTTCATTTGTGAGGTTTTTGTTATGGGACAGTCGAAAAATGAAAAAAATCCGAAAACAGCCTTATCTCAGCGTATAGAGCACACAAACAGACACCAATAGAAAAACACACCCCAACAGTGAAATCATTGCAAAATCAAACACTGAGGGTACAGAACTAAATCTTTTAAGATGTTGACTTCATTTGTGATGTTTATGTTATGGGACAGCAGAAAAATTAAAAAAATCCGGAAACAGCCTTATCTCAGCTGAATGCGCACACAAACAGACACCAATAGAAAAACACACCCCAACAGTGAAATCATTGCAAAATCAAACACTGAGGGTACAGGACTAAATATTTTAAGATGTTAACTTCATTTGTGAGGTTTATGTTATGGGACAGTAGAAAAATGAAAAAAATCCGCAAACAGCCTTATCTCAGTTGAATGCGCACACAAACAGACACCAATAGAAAAACACATCCAAACAGTGAAATCATTGCAAAATCACACACTGAGGGTACAGAACTAAATATTTTAAGATGTTAACTTCATTTTTGAGGTTTATGTTATAGGAAAGTAGAAAAATGAAAAAAATCCGGAAACAGCCTTATCTCAGCTGAATGCGCACAAACATACACCAATAGTAAAACACATCCAAACAGTGAAATCATTGAAAAATCAAACACTGAGGGTACATAAGCACATCTTGTAAGATGTTAACTTCATTTGTGAGGTTTATGTTATGGGACAGTAGAAAAATGAAAAAAATCCGCAATCAGCCTTATCTCAGTTGAATGCGCACATAAACAGACACCAATAGAAAAACACATCCAAACAGTGAAATCATTGCAAAATCACACACTGAGGGTACAGAACTAATTCTTTTAAGATGTTAACTTCATTTGTCAGGATTATGTTATGGGACAGTAGAAAAATGAAAAAAATCCGCAAACAGCCTTATCTCAGCGTAATGCGCACACAAACAGACACCAATAGTAAAACACACCCAAACAGTGAAATCATTGGAAAAATCAAACACTGAGGGTACAGAAGTATATCTTTTAAGATGTTAACTTCATTTGTGAGGTTTATGTTATGGGAAAGTAGAAAAATGAAAAAAATCCGGAAACAGCCTTATCTCAGCTGAATGCGCACAAACATACACCAATAGTAAAACACATCCAAACAGTGAAATCATTGGAAAAATCAAACACTGAGGGTACAGGACTAAATCTTTTAAGATGTTAACTTCATTTGTGAGGTTTATGTTATGGGACAGTAGAAAAATGAAAAAAATCCGCAAACAGCCTTATCTCAGTTGAATGCGCACACAAACAGACACCAATAGAAAAACACATCCAAACAGTGAAATCATTGCAAAATCACACACTGAGGGTACAGATCTAAATATTTTAAGATGTTAACTTCATTTTTGAGGTTTATGTTATAGGAAAGTAGAAAAATGAAAAAAATCCGGAAACAGCCTTATCTCAGTTGAATGCGCACATAAACAGACACCAATAGAAAAACACATCCAAACAGTGAAATCATTGCAAAATCACACACTGAGGGTACAGAACTAATTCTTTTAAGATGTTAACTTCATTTGTCAGGATTATGTTATGGGACAGTAGAAAAATGAAAAAAATCCGCAAACAGCCTTATCTCAGCGTAATGCGCACACAAACAGACACCAATAGTAAAACACACCCAAACAGTGAAATCATTGGAAAAATCAAACACTGAGGGTACAGAAGTATATCTTTTAAGATGTTAACTTCATTTGTGAGGTTTATGTTATGGGAAAGTAGAAAAATGAAAAAAATCCGGAAACAGCCTTATCTCAGCGTAATGCGCACACAAACAGACACCAATAGTAAAACACAAACCAACAGTGAAATCATTGCAAAATTAAACACTGAGGGTAGAGAAGTATATCTTTTAAGATGTTAACTTCATTTGTGAGGTTTATGTTATGGGACAGCAGAAAAATTAAAAAAATCCGAAAACAGCCTTATCTCAGCGTATAGAGCACACAAACAGACACCAATAGAAAAACACATCCAAACAGTGAAATCATTGCAAAATCAAACACTGAGAGTACAGAAGTATATCTTATAAGATGTACATTTCATTTGTTCAGTTAACTGTATGGTTATTTGTCATAATCAAACTTCAAAAAAATATTTCTACAATGTTTTTTTCAACAAATGTTGCTTTCACAGCACACATTATTGTTGTAATCATATCATTCATATTAATATTATTATTATTATTGCTGTTAATATTATTATTGTTATCATCACCATCATTATATTTATATTGTTAATACATTGACATTTTATTAACATAAAAAAACAAAAACTCGCGCACTCATTCTATTGGGAACAATGACATGATGATGCTGAAGGTGGCTCCACATTCGCTTCCGATTTTCATTAAGTTTCGATTCCACCTTAAAAAAATGCACGTTTCGGCCAGTAGGGAGAAGTGCAAATTCAGGAATGGTTGCAATAGAATTCAGTCAGCATTAATATTTAAGATGGACTTTCTCCTATAGTCCAAAGTAGATATGGACATATAGGGGATCACTGGAAAAATAAGGAGCTGTAGTATGCAAAGCAGGTGACATATTTCATGGGAAATCATATTAGGCCACTAGAGGGCAGTGCAAAGTCACAAATTGTTGCAAAATAATTGTCAAAATCTTGACTTTTGAGCTTGATTTTCTCCAAAATTCTCAAACCAGGAAAATTCATCACAAATACCCGATCACGATATGATAATATCAAAATTCTAAGATCATATCTTGTCTCATGTCATGATATAGCCATAATATTGTCATGCCTTCTTCATCATTCCATTTGTCAGAGATAAAATATGAATCCATAACCCATTTTGAGAGGCAGGTTCTCATAAGGTTGGGAAGTGTCAACTATTTGGGTTGCCACTGACTCCCCTGTTTAAATGTTGGAGTTTAGTATTTTGGGCAACACCATGTTAGTTTTTGAAACCAGAAACAACCATAGTTATAAGAGAAGGGATAGATACTGATAGCTTGTCCACTACAAATCCACCTATAACTGCAACTTTGCAACCATGAAATGCAGAGCTGTCAATCACACACGGTGTGACTGACAGCTCTGCATTTAAATGTAAAATTAAATTTACATTGTGGACATGCAGCTCTACTGAAGAGGAACTAAGACCATACACCCTTTAGAACAATGTATGCAGGTCACCAGACTAACTTTTTACTAGGAGCACAGTAGCCCCCCCTATAACTGAATGTTTTAGGAGAGCAAGCAGAACATTTAGGGGCGCACACCTTAAACATTTCCTTTAATTTTCACTGTATTACTGATCAATACTTCAATAATAATTGAATAAATTGCAATGTGCTGTTTAGAATTCCCAGTGAATTTTTATTGTGCACTTGTTTGTGAAAGAATAAGATCACATAAGAGACATTAAGTGTGCATAAAATACCATCACTGTCACTACAGTACAATTATTAACTAGAAGTGGCCCGGTACTGTCCAGTACACAGAACCGACACTTTTATTTGTGTACTGGCACATTTCACTAGATGCCGGTAATCTCTTATCAGTCCACTTGATTATGGTCCAGAGCAATAATGTCTTAGGGTACACTATGTGACGTTCACCTGTTCTCGCAAAAGTCAAGTGTTTATTCCTTGAGTTTGGAGTTTTTATTTTCTATCTAACACCATCTGGAAGACGACCGCTGTGGCGACCATCATCATGCTTCAAAAGCATGAGTTAGCTCATCCACACACTCATATTTTTTGATATAATAAAAATAAACATGGAGCTGGCAAGTTGAGGCTTGAAAATATCAGAGGAAGATGCACAGAAGGGATTAAGCTGGGATATTGCCCGGTATCCTGGACGCTTGCTCAAAAATTAATAAATTGATAAAGTTGAACCTGAATTTTCCTTAACACTAAAACAAGGCCAGACCAAAAGTTTCACTCCCAGGGCTGGAGTATGCCAGGTGTAATATTATTAGATATTAATGTAGATGTTATGCAAGAATTTTCTTTGTGTATTACCTTAATGACTCTGTCCTGGCAGTGCTGGATGATCTTACACAGCTCCTCTGTACCCTGAGACTCGAGACTCTGATGAAGGATCTGCTCATACATCTAGTAAAACACAATTTGTAGTTTTGTACCTAACTTTGTGACATACATGCATGTAACACCAGACAAACTGACTCATATAGGAATATCCCATGAAATAATGTGATAATGTACTACACCCAGTTCCACAGTCTGTATTGTGGCTTGACAACTATATCTATTTAACTGTCCACTGAGTTATCAAACCGCCAAAAGATGTTCACCTTTAGTTCTACTGTGTCCTTGATCAATGCCACAGTCAGAACCTCATCATTCAACTATTTGACAAACTCTAGTCAAACAGGAGCTACAGTGTAGGAAAATGATCAAGAAATAAAATGAGTGTCAATAAAATGATTAGCTCTCATAGAAACTTCCCATTGTGTTAACCAGTTAACCAATAACCTATATTAGACTGGTTAGTCAGTAGTTGAGGTTTCACCTCTCTCATGGAGATCTGGGCCCTTTGGACAAACACTGACGGGCTGCTCACGTCAAACTGTTGCTGCAGACCCTCAAAGGCTCAGGTTCACCACCTTCTCATAGCAGCTGTGCATCTTAACTGGATGGAAAGCCAGCATGGAGATCTTCTCCATGTGCTGAGGAGGAAGACAAGAAGGGAGAGGAAGAGATGGATGAGGCATGGACAGATTTGGGAAAAATGTATAATTGTGTCTCACAATAAATATACTACTGCAAAAGTATCACTAATTACACTAGACAAATGCTGTTTAAATCACAAACATATTTGGAATAGGAGTATAGGAATTGCGGATAGATAACATTTGTTTTGTAAAGATCCAGATTCTTGTGCTTCAACTGCGAAAATCAGAGTGCATTTTCTATACATAATCATTATATATTGTGCTTCAATTTATTTTCTCATGTTATGGGTTTTATTTAAAGCGACACAATTTTCAACCTTCACGTAATGTCTCTAAGCAGGGATGGGAAGTATTTCTGATACATGTAAAAAAAAATACCTATTTAAAATACAAAATATGCGCTTTTCTGGAGATGATGAAAAATTCCTTCAGATTTTGTACCAATATATTTCCATTATGTGTATTTTATTTAAAATACTGTAACATACATCCTTTGAAAAAAAGTGATGACATAAGAAGACAAATTGCAGGATGCTGCTTCAGATTGGACGTCATGGTGCCTTGTGCCTACTTTAATTTGCCAGGACTTGTTAAGATCACAATTAGTCTACATAAGCATTGAATTGAGTCCAGCGATTACCATCAGAGCTGAGTTTCAAGACTTTAGAGCTCACTCTGTCGTTTACATCGATGACAGTGTTAAAGTCGCCACATAAAATAAATTTGTATCCGACCAATAGCGGTTCTTTAAGTCTTTTAAAAAGTTGAAAAATGTTTGTTCTCTCATGAGAGGTGTACACGTGTATCGTTCGTATTTTTTCTCCTCGGTAAAAACAATCCAACATGAGCAATCTACAAGGAATTAAATTAGGAAATCATTCGTTTTACGAATAATAGTGACATCACCAGTTTTAGAAAAAAGATCCCCACACCATCAGCTTTACTTTCGCCAATAGCTTTACTCTTTACTTGTGTTCAGTCTCAGTTCTTGACAACATAATATGTCAAAGTCAGTTTTCAACAAGAATTTAATTTGTTGGGCTCTAAAAGAATTTGATTGGATGCCATGGGTATTCCAAGATGAAACTTTGGGGAAGGTCATAAATGTTTGGGGGGAAGCTATGGTGTGGGTTTGTCGTCATTTTATAATATATATATATATTTATATATATTTATTTTATAACAAGCTTTTCTTTTCTTTTTCTCTCTACAAAAGGTGTTTCATGATCATCATCAGGCTATGGAGCGGGGAATTCAGGAGTGGGAGAGAAAGAGCCAAAGTTGTTGCTGTGGGTGCTGCCGACTCGCTGACCCTGACCCTTATACCTATTCCAAGCCCTACCAGTAGAGGTCCCCCAAACCCCAATTTATGAGCTGGAATAAAATTATATCAAAGTTTAGTTGGGGTGGCAAAAGACCCACGATAAGACTGGAAACTCTCCAGCTGCCTAAAGAAGAAGGAGGGATGAGACTTCCAAAATTAAAGGAATACTACCATGCGGCCCAATTGAGATATATTGTAGGTTGGTGCAAACCAGACACAGTGAAATGAAATAGAAAAAGAGTTTGGAGAAAACCCAGTACAGAATATAATTGGGGATAAAGAAACATACAAGAAGATTCAAAACCAAATAGACACAATCACGATGTTCACATACAAAATATGGTTCAGCATAATAAAAAAATATAAGATACAGAAAGACACTAATTTATTGAATATGATAGCAATTTTACACCGACTAGGTACGATATAGGATTTAAACAGTGAACAACCAAGGGAATCACAGCATGGTGTGTTTTGGTGAAAGATGACAGCTTGAGAGTTTCCAAAATATGACAGAAAAAAAGGATTTAGATAATCAATCATGAATTCTGTGGATTCCTGCAACTTAGAGACTACTATATGAAAGAGATCAGGATGGACCCCTCCTGAGAAGTGAATAGTGTGATCCAGATCATCATAATCAACGCATACAAAGAAACCACAATTAGAATTATATTGGGACTATATAAGAAAATGCTACAAAATACATTAAAAAAAAAGATGGGAATCAGGATTTAACATAAAACTTAGTGATGAAGATTGGCTAAGATTGGTATAATCCGCCAGACATTAGCCTCATGTATGAAACAAAGTGATTTCGAAGCAGAAACATATTTAGGTTACAAGGTCAGAGCTGCAGTGACTTCCTGACAAGTACAAATGAGCATTTCATGGGTTGTACTGGCAACAGATATGACAAATGTTGGGTGGCTGGGCTATTTTTTTTTAATCAGTCTTGAATATGTCAAAGATTACCCACAATATTAACTTTGAAGCATTGTTAGTTTTGTGTAGCATCAGATAAAACATGTTAATTTGAAAAGAGGACATTTGTAATATGGAAATGATTGAATATTTGGTGGTTTTGAGGAGGACTGATGCAGGACAAAAGTATTAATCTTTTATGACAACAATTCTTGGGAGTGAACATTCCTGCCATATACTCAAGTGTATGGTGAAAACAATGTTCAGTGTTCTATTGATCTATTAATAAAATGTTTTCATTTGAATTCCAATTCGCCAAGAGACCTTCTTACAAGAAAGTGTGCCATATGCACTAACACAGTGGAAATGAATCATAATGAAGCCTGAGGGTTAAGGAAGGGTTGTCATCAACTAAATACTGTAGGTGTCCAAAGCCTGAGGGTCAACCTCTTTCCCCGGATAAAGCAGAATCCAGTCACGTTAACTGTGCGTTGTAAGAATGGAAAAGACTGTCATAAAAAAAAAATAATAATTACAACACCGTATCAACATTCAGAGTGGACCTAATTTTTAAGAATAGAGGGATATATTTAGTGTATAGCCTACTTGTTAAATAGACAGGATACCTGCAGCAGCAGCACCAGCGAAGCTCTCTGAACAGATCAGCAATGTGACCCACAGTCCTCACAACCGAAGACGCAGCCGAAACACAGCAAGCGGTTCCGCGAAAACGGGAGCTTTGCAGCGGCGGGGCCGGGTGAGAGGACATCGGTTCTCACAGTGGAACTGTTCAGACGGAAAGTCTGGCTCCCGTGTAACGTCGCAGACAACACCATCTCAGAGATAGGATACTGACTGCATTTAAACACTAAACTTTCGCAAAAAACAGCAAAGCGAAAAAGAAAAAAAAGAGCATGGAACATTTACGTGTGCATATATTATTATTAACTATATTTCGATTAATGCGTGTGTGTTTAAATACATGTGTATGTATGTATTTTCAATGAGTGAAAAGACGTAGTTACTGTAATTAACGAACACATTTTAGCAATGGCCTGCTGTTTAGCTCATTATAATAATACACTTTCACTTACCTCTACATTTTTGAGCATCTTCCTGTGACATGTCAATAGCCTCCCTCTACCACCAACTTCCCCAGTAATTCCTTGGTCAGCGACTGATGCTGCAACTCCATTACATGCTCATCCACCTACTGAGCAGACACTAACCTGTTCACGTCTTGGATATTAATCCGCTGCTGCTGTGGTGGGGAACTACGTTGCGTTGGAGTGTGATGATGGTCGATAATTATCTTAAAGCTACAGTAGTAGTTGAAATAAACTGCCCCTTTGTTTCACCATACATGCATGGCAGAAATGTTCGCTTCCAAGATTTTTTGTAATAAAAACATTACAGATTAATCCTCTGCATTCTTTGTGCTTTTGGATTTTTTGTTTTAAGGATATCTTTGGCTGTGTTGATGCAAATTGCTTCAAATTTGGTGTAGGTGAAGTTATTTTCCACTGTCAGGGAATATCAACATTTTTCATTATCATATAACACACTATTCAATCAATATCTGAAGCTAAAATGATGTGGGTGTATTTTAGGGATATCATAGTATGGTGTGAATGTGGGTTTAGGAATAAATGTGTGTGTGTGTGTGTGTGTGTGTGTGTGTATGTGCAACTCCAGGCACTTCTTGTTCTCACATCAAGTTCAAATCGACATGATACACAGGCACCTACACCTACAAAGAGGCTCATACACACATTCACTCCTTTGAGTAAAAAAAACAAACAGGCATCTTGAGGGACTTCAAAGACTTGCCCTCTACGTGAACCCAAACAAAAGTCTGGTTTTGTTTACACAGGTGCAATTACAGGTAAACACAATGTTTCACTTTGTTTGGGGCTCAATTCATCCTGACTGTCAAAGACACAGCCTCAGACGCTGAAGACCTCGACCTCATCAACATCAGTCACAATGTACTGAAAAAGAAAAAGGTTAAATAATTTATCAAAACTAACCCTAACCCTATCATATTATAGTGATTTCATGTAAAATAATTACATCAAATCAAACATAAGCTAGATGTTTTGTATGACCTGTGTGAATAACCGTTTTTGATGAAGTTTAAAATCCATAATTTGTATTAGTAGTGTATGATTTCACTTTCACTGAACTCAGTACCACTTATACTTCATATTCTAGTAGTATGGAGTACTTTTACTGTATACGTTTTGGAGGAATATAGGGTCAAAGTTCACTTTTTGCAACAAACAATAGGGTAACATTTTTTGATGAAGTATAAAATCCTTATTTTTTTAATCAGTAGTTTATGATTTTACTTTCACTGGACGTATTCAGCTGAGGTAAGGCTGTTTTCGGATTTTTTTCTTTTTTCTACTGTCCCCCATAATATAAACCTCACTAATGAAGTTAACATCATATAAGATATACTTCTGTAACCTCAGTGTTTGATTTTGCAATGATTTCACTGTTGGGATGTGTTTTTCTATTGGTGTCTGTTTGTGTGCGCATCCAGCCGAGATAAGGCTGTTTTCGGATTTTTTTCTTTTTTCTGAAAAATCAGACTCCTGGTTTAATGCCTTTAGGAATTATTACAAAAAACACACCCTTTGACCTTTCCAAAGGTTGCACGGGTCTGAAACTCGGCACCCTAGATACGGAAAAATCAGACCTCTGGCTTAATGCCTTTAGGAATTATTACAAAAAACACACCCGAACGGCTGACCTTTGACCTTTCCGAAGGTTGCACAGGTCTGAAACTCGGCACCCTAGATCAGCCTTAGTCCCTGATACACATACGGAAAAATCAGACTCCTGGCTTAATGCCTTTAGGAATTATTACAAAAAACACACCCGAACGGCTGACCATTGACCTTTTCCGATGGTTGCACAGGTCTGAAACTCGGCACCCTAGATCAGCCTTAGTCCCTGATACACATACGGAAAAATCAGACTCCTGGCTCAATGCCTTTAAGAATTATTACAAAAAACACACCCTTTGATCTTTCCAAAGGTTGCACGGGTCTGAAACTCGGCACCCTGGATTAGCCTTAGTCCCTGATACACATACGGAAAAATCAGACTCCTGACTCAATGCCTTTAGGAATTATTACAAAAAACACACCAGAGCGGCTGACCTTTGACCTTTCCAAAGGTTGCACGGGTCTGAAACTCGGCACCCTGGATCAGCCAGGAGTCCCTGATACACATACGGAGAAATCAGCATCCGGGCTCATTGCCTTTAGGAATTATTGAAGAAAAGACAGTTTCCCACCTTTCTTATGTTTGAATTTTACAGACTTTATTTTTGGCAGTTTTTTTTTGCCGGGGGAAAAAAGCCCAAAGTCCTGTGTCCAAAAACTTAAAATCAGGTCATGTCAGACTCTATTCAGTCTTAGACCCTTTGGCCAGAGTGAAATTTTTGGAGGAACTACATTTCTACAGGTCGCAGGAGTGTGAATATTTCATATGTCGTTTGGGGTCCCAAGACGAGCGGAACGACGAGGGTACATAAGTATATCTTATAAGATGTTAACTTTATTTGTGAGGTTTATGTTATGGGACAGTAGAAAAACGAAAAAAAATCAGAAAACAGTCGTATTCCAGCTGAATGCGCACAAAAACAGAGACAAATAGAAAAACACATAAAAACAGTGAAATCATTGCAAAATCAAACACTGGGGGTACCGAAGAATATCTTATAAGATGTTAACTTTATTTGTGAGGTTTATGTTATGGGACAGTAGAAAAATGAAAAAAAATCAGAAAACAGTCGTATTCCAGCTGAATGCGCACAAAAACAGACAAAAATAGAAAAACACATTGAAACAGTGAAATCATTGCAAAATCAAACAGTGAAGGTATATAACTATATCTTATGAGATGTTTACTTTATTTGGGAGGTTTATGTTATGGGACAATAAAAAAATGAAAAAAATCAGAAAACAGCCATACCCCTGCTGAATGCACACAAAAACAGAGACAAATAGAAAAACACATCCAAACAGTGAAATCATTGCAAAATCAAACAATGGAGGTATAGAACTATATCTTATAAGATTTTAACTTTATTTGTGAGGTTTATGTTATGGGACAGTAGAAAAATGAAAAAAATCAGAAAACAGCCGTATCCCTGCTGAATGCGCACAAAAACAGACACAAATAGAAAAACACATCCAAACAGTGAAATCATTGCAAAATCAAACACTGAAGGTATATAACTATATCTTATAAGATTTTAACTTTATTTGTGAGGTTTATGTTATGGGACAGTAGAAAAATGAAAAAAATCCGAAAACAGCCATATCCCTGCTGAATGTGGACAAAAACAGACACAAATAGAAAAACACATCCAAACAGTGAAATCATTATAAATTCAAACACTGAGGGTACATCGATATACCTTATAAGATGTTAACTTCATATTATAGGACAGTAGAAAAAAGATTATAATACCCTCGATCAGCCTTAGTCCCTGATACACATACAGAAAAATCAAACTCCTGGCTTAATGCCTTGAGGAATTATTACAAAAAACACACCCTTTGACCTTTCCAAAGGTTGCACGGGTCTGAAACTCGGCACCCTAGATACGGAAAAATCAGACTTCTGGCTTAATGCCTTTAGGAATTATTACAAAAAACACACCCGAACGGCTGACCTTTGACCTTTCCGAAGGTTGCACAGGTCTGAAACTCGGCACCCTAGATCAGCCTTAGTCCCTGATACACATACGGAAAAATCAGACTCCTGGCTCAATGCCTTTAGGAATTATTACAAAAAACACACCCGAACGGCTGACCATTGACCTTTCCGAAGGTTGCACAGGTCTGAAACTCTGCACCCGGGATCAGCCAGGAGTCCCTGATACACATACGGAGAAATCAGCATCCGGGCTCAATGCCTTTAGGAATTATTACAAAAAACACACCCGAACGGCTGACCTTTGACCTTTCCAAAGGTTGCACAGGTCTGAAACTCTGCACCCGGGATAAGCCTAAATCCCTGATACACATACGGAAAAATCAGACTCCTGGCTCAATGCCTTTAGGAATTATTACAAAAAACACACCTGAACGGCTGACCATTGACCTTTCCGAAGGTTGCACAGGTCTGAAACTCTGCACCCGGGATAAGCTTTAGTCCCTGATATACATACGGAAAAATCAGACTCCTGACTCAATGCCTTTAGGAATTATTACAAAAAACACACCCGAATGGCTGACCATTGACCTTTCCGAAGGTTGCACAGGTCTGAAACTCGGCACCCTGGATCAGCCTTAGTCCCTGATACATATACGGAAAAATCAGACTCCTGGCTCAATGCCTTTAGGAATTATCACAAAAAACACACCCGAACGGCTGACCTTTGACCTTTCCGAAGGTTGCACAGGTCTGAAACTCTGCACCCGGGATAAGCCTAAATCCCTGATACACATACGGAAAAATCAGACTCCTGGCTCAATGCCTTTGGGAATTACTACAAAAAACACACCCGAACGACTGACCTTTGACCTTTCCGAAGGTTGCACAGGTCTGAAACTCGGCACCCTGGATCAGCCAGGAGTCCCTGATACACATACGGAGAAATCAGCATCCGGGCTCATTGCCTTTAGGAATTATTGAAGAAAAGACAGTTTCCCACCTTTCTTACGTTTGAATTTTACAGACTGTGTTTTTGGCAGTTTTTTTCGGCCGGGGGAAAAAAGCCCAAAGTCCTGTGTCCAAAAACTGAAAATCAGGTCATGTCAGACTCTATACAGTCTTAGACCCTTTGGCCAGAGTGGAAGTTTTGGAGGAACTACATTTCTACAGGTCGCAGGAGTGTGAATATTTCATTTGTCGTTTGGGGTCCCAAGACGAGCGGAACGACGAGGGTACATTAGTATGTCTTATAAGATGTTAACTTTATTTGTGAGGTTTATGTTATGGGACAGTAGAAAAATGAAAAAAATCAGAAAACAGCCGTATCCCTGCTGAATGCGCACAAAAACAGAGACAAATAGAAAAACACATACAAACAGTGAAATCATTGCAAAATCAAACACTGGGGGTACCGAAGAATATCTTATAAGATGTTAACTTTATTTGTGAGGTTCATGTTATGGGACAGTAGAAAAATGAAAAAAAAATCAGAAAACAGTCGTATTCCAGCTGAATGCGCACAAAAACAGACAAAAATAGAAAAACACATTCAAACAGTGAAATCATTGCAAAATCAAACAGTGAAGGTATATAACTATATCTTATGAGATGTTTACTTTATTTGGGAGGTTTATGTTATGGGACAATAAAAAAATGAAAAAAATCAGAAAACAGCCATACCCCTGCTGAATGCACACAAAAACAGAGACAAATAGAAAAACACATCCAAACAGTGAAATCATTGCAAAATCAAACAATGGAGGTATATAACTATATCTTATAAGATTTTAACTTTATTTGTGAGGTTTATGTTATGGGACAGTAGAAAAATGAAAAAAATCAGAAAACAGCCGTATCCCTGCTGAATGCGCACAAAAACAGAGACAAATAGAAAAACACATACAAACAGTGAAATCATTGCAAAATTAAACACTGGGGGTACCGAAGAATATCTTATAAGATGTTAACTTTATTTGTGAGGTTTATGTTATGGGACAGTAGAAAAATGAAAAAAATCAGAAAACAGCCGTATCCCTGCTGAATGCGCACAAAAACAGACACAAATAGAAAAACACATCCAAACAGTGAAATCATTATAAATTCAAACACTGAGGGTACATCAATATACCTTAAAAGATGTTAACTTTATATTATAGGACAGTAGAAAAAAGATTAAAATACCCTCGATCAGCCTTAGTCCCTGATACACATACGGAAAAATCAGACTCCTGGCTTAATGCCTTTAGGAATTATTACAAAAAACACAGCCGAACGGCTGACCATTGACCTTTTCGAAGGTTGCACAGGTCTGAAACTCTGCCCCCGGGATAAGCTTTAGTCCCTGATATACATACGGAAAAATCAGACTCCTGACTCAATGCCTTTAGGAATTATTACAAAAAACACACCCGAAAGGCTGACCATTGACCTTTCCGAAGGTTGCACAGGTCTGAAACTCTGCACCCGGGATAAGCCTAAATCCCTGATACACATACGGAAAAATCAGACTCCTGGCTCAATGCCTTTAGGAATTATTACAAAAAACACACCCGAACGGCTGACCTTTGACCTTTCCAAAGGTTTCACGGGTCTGAAACTCGGCACCCTGGATCAGCCTTAGTCCCTGATACATATACGGAAAAATCAGACTCCTGGCTCAATGCCTTTAGGAATTATTACAAAAAACACATCCGAACGGCTGACCATTGACCTTTCCGAAGGTTGCACAGGTCTGAAACTCTGCACCCGGGATAAGCCTAAATCCCTGATACACATACGGAAAAATCAGACTCCTGGCTCAATGCCTTTGGGAATTATTACAAAAAACACACCCGAACGACTGACCTTTGACCTTTCCGAAGGTTGCACAGGTCTGAAACTCGGCACCCTGGATCAGCCAGGAGTCCCTGATACACATACGGAGAAATCAGCATCCGGGCTCATTGCCTTTAGGAATTATTGAAGAAAAGACAGTTTCCCACCTTTCTTACGTTTGAATTTTACAGACTGTGTTTTTGGCAGTTTTTTTTGGCCGGGGGAAAAAAGCCCAAAGTCCTGTGTCCAAAAACTGAAAATCAGGTCATGTCAGACTCTATACAGTCTTAGACCCTTTGGCCAGAGTGGAAGTTTTGGAGGAACTACATTTCTACAGGTCGCAGGAGTGTGAATATTTCATTTGTCGTTTGGGGTCCCAAGACGAGCGGAACGACGAGGGTACATTAGTATGTCTTATAAGATGTTAACTTTATTTGTGAGGTTTATGTTATGGGACAGTAGAAAAATGAAAAAAATCAGAAAACAGTCGTATTCCAGCTGAATGCGCACAAAAACAGAGACAAATAGAAAAACACATACAAACAGTGAAATCATTGCAAAATCAAACACTGGGGGTACCGAAGAATATCTTATACGATGTTAACTTTATTTGTGAGGTTTATGTTATGGGACAGTAGAAAAATGAAAAAAATCAGAAAACAGTCGTATTCCAGCTGAATGCGCACAAAAACAGACAAAAATAGAAAAACACATTCAAACAGTGATCATTGCAAAATCAAACAGTGAAGGTATATAACTATATCTTATGAGATGTTTACTTTATTTGGGAGGTTTATGTAATGGGACAATAAAAAAATGAAAAAAATCAGAAAACAGCCATACCCCTGCTGAATGCACACAAAAACAGAGACAAATAGAAAAACACATCCAAACAGTGAAATCATTGCAAAATCAAACAATGGAGGTATATAACTATATCTTATAAGATTTTAACTTTATTTGTGAGGTTTATGTTATGGGACAGTAGAAAAATGAAAAAAATCAGAAAACAGCCGTATCCCTGCTGAATGCGCACAAAAACAGAGACAAATAGAAAAACACATACAAACAGTGAAATCATTGCAAAATTAAACACTGGGGGTACCGAAGAATATCTTATAAGATGTTAACTTTATTTGTGAGGTTTATGTTATGGGACAGTAGAAAAATGAAAAAAATCAGAAAACAGCCGTATCCCTGCTGAATGCGCACAAAAACAGACACAAATAGAAAAACACATCCAAACAGTGAAATCATTATAAATTCAAACACTGAGGGTACATCAATATACCTTATAAGATGTTAACTTTATATTATAGGACAGTAGAAAAAAGATTAAAATACCCTCGATCAGCCTTAGTCCCTGATACACATACGGAAAAATCAGACTCCTGGCTTAATGCCTTTAGGAATTATTACAAAAAACACAGCCGAACGGCTGACCATTGACCTTTCCGAAGGTTGCACAGGTCTGAAACTCTGCCCCCGGGATAAGCTTTAGTCCCTGATATACATACGGAAAAATCAGACTCCTGACTCAATGCCTTTAGGAATTATTACAAAAAACACACCCAAACGGCTGACCTCTGACCTTTCCAAAGGTTTCACGGGTCTGAAATTCGGCACCCTGGATTAGCCTTAGTCCCTGATACACATACGGAAAAATCAGACTCCTGGCTTAATGCCTTTAGGAATTATTACGAAAAACACACCCGAACGGCTGACCATTGACCTTTCCGAAGGTTGCACAGGTCTGAAACTCTGCACCCGGGATAAGCCTAAATCCCTGATACACATACGGAAAAATCAGACTCCTGGCTCAATGCCTTTAGGAATTATTACAAAAAACACACCCGAACGGCTGACCTTTGACCTTTCCGAAGGTTGCACAGGTCTGAAACTCGGCACCCTGGATCAGCCAGGAGTCCCTGATACACATACGGAGAAATCAGCATCCGGGCTCATTGCCTTTAGGAATTATTGAAGAAAAGACAGTTTCCCACCTTTCTTACGTTTGAATTTTACAGACTGTGTTTTTGGCAGTTTTTTTTGGCCGGGGGAAAAAAGCCCAAAGTCCTGTGTCCAAAAACTGAAAATCAGGTCATGTCAGACTCTATACAGTCTTAGACCCTTTGGCCAGAGTGGAAGTTTTGGAGGAACTACATTTCTACAGGTCGCAGGAGTGTGAATATTTCATTTGTCGTTTGGGGTCCCAAGACGAGCGGAACGACGAGGGTACATTAGTATGTCTTATAAGATGTTAACTTTATTTGTGAGGTTTATGTTATGGGACAGTAGAAAAATGAAAAAAATCAGAAAACAGCCGTATCCCTGCTGAATGCGCACAAAAACAGAGACAAATAGAAAAACACATACAAACAGTGAAATCATTGCAAAATCAAACACTGGGGGTACCGAAGAATATCTTATACGATGTTAACTTTATTTGTGAGGTTTATGTTATGGGACAGTAGAAAAATGAAAAAAATCAGAAAACAGCCGTATCCCTGCTGAATGCGCACAAAAACAGACACAAATAGAAAAACACATCCAAACAGTGAAATCATTATAAATTCAAACACTGAGGGTACATCAATATACCTTATAAGATGTTAACTTTATATTATAGGACAGTAGAAAAAAGATTAAAATACCCTCGATCAGCCTTAGTCCCTGATACACATACGGAAAAATCAGACTCCTGGCTTAATGCCTTTAGGAATTATTACAAAAAACACAGCCGAACGGCTGACCATTGACCTTTCCGAAGGTTGCACAGGTCTGAAACTCTGCCCCCGGGATAAGCTTTAGTCCCTGATATACATACGGAAAAATCAGACTCCTGACTCAATGCCTTTAGGAATTATTACAAAAAACACACCCGAATGGCTGACCATTGACCTTTCCGAAGGTTGCACAGGTCTGAAACTTGGCACCCTGGATCAGCCTTAGTCCCTGATATACATACGGAAAAATCAGACTCCTGACTCAATGCCTTTAGGAATTATTACAAAAAACACACCCAAACGGCTGACCTCTGACCTTTCCAAAGGTTTCACGGGTCTGAAATTCGGCACCCTGGATTAGCCTTAGTCCCTGATACACATACGGAAAAATCAGACTCCTGGCTTAATGCCTTTAGGAATTATTACGAAAAACACACCCGAACGGCTGACCATTGACCTTTCCGAAGTTGCACAGGTCTGAAACTCTGCACCCGGGATAAGCCTAAATCCCTGATACACATACGGAAAAATCAGACTCCTGGCTCAATGCCTTTAGGAATTATTACAAAAAACACACCCGAACGGCTGACCATTGACCTTTCCGAAGGTTGCACAAGTCTGAAACTCTGCACCCGGGATAAGCCTAAATCCCTGATACACATACGGAAAAATCAGACTCCTGGCTCAATGCCTTTGGGAATTATTACAAAAAACACACCCGAACGACTGACCTTTGACCTTTCCGAAGGTTGCACAGGTCTGAAACTCGGCACCCTGGATCAGCCAGGAGTCCCTGATACACATACGGAGAAATCAGCATCCGGGCTCATTGCCTTTAGGAATTATTGAAGAAAAGACAGTTTCCCACCTTTCTTACGTTTGAATTTTACAGACTGTGTTTTTGGCAGTTTTTTTTGGCCGGGGGAAAAAAGCCCAAAGTCCTGTGTCCAAAAACTGAAAATCAGGTCATGTCAGACTCTATACAGTCTTAGACCCTTTGGCCAGAGTGGAAGTTTTGGAGGAACTACATTTCTACAGGTCGCAGGAGTGTGAATATTTCATTTGTCGTTTGGGGTCCCAAGACGAGCGGAACGACGAGGGTACATTAGTATGTCTTATAAGATGTTAACTTTATTTGTGAGGTTTATGTTATGGGACAGTAGAAAAATGAAAAAAATCAGAAAACAGCCGTATCCCTGCTGAATGCGCACAAAAACAGAGACAAATAGAAAAACACATACAAACAGTGAAATCATTGCAAAATCAAACACTGGGGGTACCGAAGAATATCTTATACGATGTTAACTTTATTTGTGAGGTTTATGTTATGGGACAGTAGAAAAATGAAAAAAATCAGAAAACAGCCGTATCCCTGCTGAATGCGCACAAAAACAGACACAAATAGAAAAACACATCCAAACAGTGAAATCATTATAAATTCAAACACTGAGGGTACATCAATATACCTTATAAGATGTTAACTTTATATTATAGGACAGTAGAAAAAAGATTAAAATACCCTCGATCAGCCTTAGTCCCTGATACACATACGGAAAAATCAGACTCCTGGCTTAATGCCTTTAGGAATTATTACAAAAAACACAGCCGAACGGCTGACCATTGACCTTTCCGAAGGTTGCACAGGTCTGAAACTCTGCCCCCGGGATAAGCTTTAGTCCCTGATATACATACGGAAAAATCAGACTCCTGACTCAATGCCTTTAGGAATTATTACAAAAAACACACCCGAATGGCTGACCATTGACCTTTCCGAAGGTTGCACAGGTCTGAAACTTGGCACCCTGGATCAGCCTTAGTCCCTGATATACATACGGAAAAATCAGACTCCTGACTCAATGCCTTTAGGAATTATTACAAAAAACACACCCAAACGGCTGACCTCTGACCTTTCCAAAGGTTTCACGGGTCTGAAATTCGGCACCCTGGATTAGCCTTAGTCCCTGATACACATACGGAAAAATCAGACTCCTGGCTTAATGCCTTTAGGAATTATTACGAAAAACACACCCGAACGGCTGACCATTGACCTTTCCGAAGTTGCACAGGTCTGAAACTCTGCACCCGGGATAAGCCTAAATCCCTGATACACATACGGAAAAATCAGACTCCTGGCTCAATGCCTTTAGGAATTATTACAAAAAACACACCCGAACGGCTGACCATTGACCTTTCCGAAGGTTGCACAAGTCTGAAACTCTGCACCCGGGATAAGCCTAAATCCCTGATACACATACGGAAAAATCAGACTCCTGGCTCAATGCCTTTGGGAATTATTACAAAAAACACACCCGAACGACTGACCTTTGACCTTTCCGAAGGTTGCACAGGTCTGAAACTCGGCACCCTGGATCAGCCAGGAGTCCCTGATACACATACGGAGAAATCAGCATCCGGGCTCATTGCCTTTAGGAATTATTGAAGAAAAGACAGTTTCCCACCTTTCTTACGTTTGAATTTTACAGACTGTGTTTTTGGCAGTTTTTTTTGGCCGGGGGAAAAAAGCCCAAAGTCCTGTGTCCAAAAACTGAAAATCAGGTCATGTCAGACTCTATACAGTCTTAGACCCTTTGGCCAGAGTGGAAGTTTTGGAGGAACTACATTTCTACAGGTCGCAGGAGTGTGAATATTTCATTTGTCGTTTGGGGTCCTAAGACGAGCGGAACGACGAGGGTACATTAGTATGTCTTATAAGATGTTAACTTTATTTGTGAGGTTTATGTTATGGGACAGTAGAAAAATAAAAAAAATCAGAAAACAGCCGTATCCCTGCTGAATGCGCACAAAAACAGAGACAAATAGAAAAACACATACAAACAGTGAAATCATTGCAAAATCAAACACTGGGGGTACCGAAGAATATCTTATACGATGTTAACTTTATTTGTGAGGTTTATGTTATGGGACAGTAGAAAAATGAAAAAAAATCAGAAAACAGTCGTATTCCAGCTGAATGCGCACAAAAACAGACAAAAATAGAAAAACACATTCAAACAGTGATCATTGCAAAATCAAACAGTGAAGGTATATAACTATATCTTATGAGATGTTTACTTTATTTGGGAGGTTTATGTAATGGGACAATAAAAAAATGAAAAAAATCAGAAAACAGCCATACCCCTGCTGAATGCACACAAAAACAGAGACAAATAGAAAAACACATCCAAACAGTGAAATCATTGCAAAATCAAACAATGG
Source organism: Solea solea (assembly GCF_958295425.1). Taxonomy (NCBI): domain Eukaryota; kingdom Metazoa; phylum Chordata; class Actinopteri; order Pleuronectiformes; family Soleidae; genus Solea; species Solea solea. The sequence continues at coordinate 23,210,763 of NC_081152.1, read as the reverse complement.
AGGTATATAACTATATCTTATAAGATTTTAACTTTATTTGTGAGGTTTATGTTATGGGACAGTAGAAAAATGAAAAAAATCAGAAAACAGCCGTATCCCTGCTGAATGCGCACAAAAACAGAGACAAATAGAAAAACACATACAAACAGTGAAATCATTGCAAAATTAAACACTGGGGGTACCGAAGAATATCTTATAAGATGTTAACTTTATTTGTGAGGTTTATGTTATGGGACAGTAGAAAAATGAAAAAAATCAGAAAACATCCGTATCCCTGCTGAATGCGCACAAAAACAGACACAAATAGAAAAACACATCCAAACAGTGAAATCATTATAAATTCAAACACTGAGGGTACATCAATATACCTTATAAGATGTTAACTTTATATTATAGGACAGTAGAAAAAAGATTAAAATACCCTCGATCAGCCTTAGTCCCTGATACACATACGGAAAAATCAGACTCCTGGCTTAATGCCTTTAGGAATTATTACAAAAAACACAGCCGAACGGCTGACCATTGACCTTTCCGAAGGTTGCACAGGTCTGAAACTCTGCCCCCGGGATAAGCTTTAGTCCCTGATATACATACGGAAAATTCAGACTCCTGACTCAATGCCTTTAGGAATTATTACAAAAAACACACCCGAATGGCTGACCATTGACCTTTCCGAAGGTTGCACAGGTCTGAAACTTGGCACCCTGGATCAGCCTTAGTCCCTGATATACATACGGAAAAATCAGACTCCTGACTCAATGCCTTTAGGAATTATTACAAAAAACACACCCAAACGGCTGACCTCTGACCTTTCCAAAGGTTTCACGGGTCTGAAATTCGGCACCCTGGATTAGCCTTAGTCCCTGATACACATACGGAAAAATCAGACTCCTGGCTTAATGCCTTTAGGAATTATTACGACAAACACAGCCGAACGGCTGACCATTGACCTTTCCGAAGTTGCACAGGTCTGAAACTCTGCACCCGGGATAAGCCTAAATCCCTGATACACATACGGAAAAATCAGACTCCTGGCTCAATGCCTTTAGGAATTATTACAAAAAACACACCCGAACGGCTGACCTTTGACCTTTCCGAAGGTTGCACAGGTCTGAAACTCGGCACCCTGGATCAGCCTTAGTCCCTGATACATATACGGAAAAATCAGACTCCTGGCTCAATGCCTTTAGGAATTATTACAAAAAACACACCCGAACGGCTGACCATTGACCTTTCCGAAGGTTGCACAGGTCTGAAACTCTGCACCCGGGATAAGCCTAAATCCCTGATACACATACGAAAAAATCAGACTCCTGGCTCAATGCCTTTGGGAATTATTACAAAAAACACACCCGAACGACTGACCTTTGACCTTTCCGAAGGTTGCACAGGTCTGAAACTCGGCACCCTGGATCAGCCAGGAGTCCCTGATACACATACGGAGAAATCAGCATCCGGGCTCATTGCCTTTAGGAATTATTGAAGAAAAGACAGTTTCCCACCTTTCTTACGTTTGAATTTTACAGACTGTGTTTTTGGCAGTTTTTTTTGGCCGGGGGAAAAAAGCCCAAAGTCCTGTGTCCAAAAACTGAAAATCAGGTCATGTCAGACTCTATACAGTCTTAGACCCTTTGGCCAGAGTGGAAGTTTTGGAGGAACTACATTTCTACAGGTCGCAGGAGTGTGAATATTTCATTTGTCGTTTGGGGTCCCAAGACGAGCGGAACGACGAGGGTACATTAGTATGTCTTATAAGATGTTAACTTTATTTGTGAGGTTTATGTTATGGGACAGTAGAAAAATGAAAAAAATCAGAAAACAGCCGTATCCCTGCTGAATGCGCACAAAAACAGAGACAAATAGAAAAACACATACAAACAGTGAAATCATTGCAAAATCAAACACTGGGGGTACCGAAGAATATCTTATACGATGTTAACTTTATTTGTGAGGTTTATGTTATGGGACAGTAGAAAAATGAAAAAAAATCAGAAAACAGTCGTATTCCAGCTGAATGTGCACAAAAACAGAGACAAATAGAAAAACACATCCAAACAGTGAAATCATTGCAAAATCAAACAGTGAAGGTATATAACTATATCTTATGAGATGTTTACTTTATTTGTGAGGTTTATGTTATGGGACAATAAAAAAATGAAAAAAATCAGAAAACAGCCATACCCCTGCTGAATGCACACAAAAACAGAGACAAATAGAAAAACACATCCAAACAGTGAAATCATTGCAAAATCAAACAATGGAGGTATATAACTATATCTTATGAGATGTTTACTTTATTTGGGAAATTTATGTTATGGGACAATAAAAAAATGAAAAAAATCAGAAAACAGCCATACCCCTGCTGAATGCACACAAAAACAGAGACAAATAGAAAAACACATCAGAATCAGAATCAGAAGAGCTTTATTGCCAAGTACGATTTGCACATACAAGGAATTTGTTCTGGTGTCATCGGTGCATAACAAGCATACAAAATTTTAATATACACAATATATAAATGTTTTCTTAAAGAGATGAAAAGAGCACTACAGAAAGAGCAGTACAGCTGGGCAGAAGTGAGTAACAGTGAAATATTCACCAGGTGCAAAAGTTCACAGTAATGACGTTAATGTAACGCATAAAAAAGATGTAATGATAATGTGACATGTAGAGGCAGAGGAGGAGTGTGAGGAGTGGAGGAGGAGTGTGAGGAGTTTTTTTTTTTTCCAAACAGTGAAATCATTGCAAAATCAAACAATGGAGGTATATAACTATATCTTATAAGATTTTAACTTTATTTGTGAGGTTTATGTTATGGGACAGTAGAAAAATGAAAAAAATCAGAAAACAGCCGTATCCCTGCTGAATGCGCACAAAAACAGAGACAAATAGAAAAACACATACAAACAGTGAAATCATTGCAAAATTAAACACTGGGGGTACTGAAGAATATCTTATAAGATGTTAACTTTATTTGTGAGGTTTATGTTATGGGACAGTAGAAAAATGAAAAAAATCAGAAAACAGCCGTATCCCTGCTGAATGCGCACAAAAACAGACACAAATAGAAAAACACATCCAAACAGTGAAATCATTATAAATTCAAACACTGAGGGTACATTGATATACCTTATAAGATGTTAACTTCATATTATAGGACAGTAGAAAAAAGATTATAATACCCTCGATCAGCCTTAGTCCCTGATACACATACAGAAAAATCAAACTCCTGGCTTAATGCCTTGAGGAATTATTACAAAAAACACACCCTTTGACCTTTCCAAAGGTTGCACGGGTCTGAAACTCGGCACCCTAGATACGGAAAAATCAGACTTCTGGCTTAATGCCTTTAGGAATTATTACAAAAAACACACCCGAACGGCTGACCTTTGACCTTTCCGAAAGTTGCACAGGTCTGAAACTCGGCACCCTAGATCAGCTTTAGTCCCTGATACACATACGGAAAAATCAGACTCCTGGCTCAATGCCTTTAGGAATTATTACAAAAAACACACCCGAACGGCTGACCATTGACCTTTCCGAAGGTTGCACAGGTCTAAAACTCGGCACCCTGGATTAGCCTTAGTCGCTGATACACATACGGAAAAATCAGACTCCTGGCTCAATGCCTTTAGGAATTATTACAAAAAACACACCCGAACGGCTGACCTTTGACCTTTCCAAAGGTTGCACAGGTCTGAAACTCTGCACCCGGGATAAGCCTAAATCCCTGATACACATACGGAAAAATCAGACTCCTGGCTCAATGCCTATAGGAATTATTACAAAAAACACACCCGAACGGCTGACCATTGACCTTTCCGAAGGTTGCACAGGTCTGAAACTCGGCACCCTGGATCAGCCTTAGTCCCTGATACACATACGGAAAAATCAGACTCCTGGCTCAATGCCTTTAGGAATTATTACAAAAAACACACCCGAACGGCTGACCTTTGACCTTTCCGAAGGTTGCACAGGTCTGAAACTCGGCACCCTGGATCAGCCTTAGTCCCTGATACATATACGGAAAAATCAGACTCCTGGCTCAATGCCTTTAGGAATTATTACAAAAAACACACCCGAACGGCTGACCATTGACCTTTCCGAAGGTTGCACAGGTCTGAAACTCTGCACCCGGGATAAGCCTAAATCCCTGATACACATACGAAAAAATCAGACTCCTGGCTCAATGCCTTTGGGAATTATTACAAAAAACACACCCGAACGACTGACCTTTGACCTTTCCGAAGGTTGCACAGGTCTGAAACTCGGCACCCTGGATCAGCCAGGAGTCCCTGATACACATACGGAGAAATCAGCATCCGGGCTCATTGCCTTTAGGAATTATTGAAGAAAAGACAGTTTCCCACCTTTCTTACGTTTGAATTTTACAGACTGTGTTTTTGGCAGTTTTTTTTGGCCGGGGGAAAAAAGCCCAAAGTCCTGTGTCCAAAAACTGAAAATCAGGTCATGTCAGACTCTATACAGTCTTAGACCCTTTGGCCAGAGTGGAAGTTTTGGAGGAACTACATTTCTACAGGTCGCAGGAGTGTGAATATTTCATTTGTCGTTTGGGGTCCCAAGACGAGCGGAACGACGAGGGTACATTAGTATGTCTTATAAGATGTTAACTTTATTTGTGAGGTTTATGTTATGGGACAGTAGAAAAATGAAAAAAATCAGAAAACAGCCGTATCCCTGCTGAATGCGCACAAAAACAGAGACAAATAGAAAAACACATACAAACAGTGAAATCATTGCAAAATCAAACACTGGGGGTACCGAAGAATATCTTATAAGATGTTAACTTTATTTGTGAGGTTTATGTTATGGGACAGTAGAAAAATGAAAAAAAATCAGAAAACAGTCGTATTCCAGCTGAATGTGCACAAAAACAGAGACAAATAGAAAAACACATCCAAACAGTGAAATCATTGCAAAATCAAACAGTGAAGGTATATAACTATATCTTATGAGATGTTTACTTTATTTGGGAGGTTTATGTTATGGGACAATAAAAAAATGAAAAAAATCAGAAAACAGCCATACCCCTGCTGAATGCACACAAAAACAGAGACAAATAGAAAAACACATCCAAACAGTGAAATCATTGCAAAATCAAACAATGGAGGTATATAACTATATCTTATAAGATTTTAACTTTATTTGTGAGGTTTATGTTATGGGACAGTAGAAAAATGAAAAAAATCAGAAAACAGCTGTATCCCTGCTGAATGCGCACAAAAACAGAGACAAATAGAAAAACACATACAAACAGTGAAATCATTGCAAAATCAAACACTGGGGGTACCGAAGAATATCTTATAAGATGTTTACTTTATTTGTGAGGTTTATGTTATGGGACAGTAGAAAAATGTAAAAAAATCAGAAAACAGCCGTATCCCTGCTGAATGCGCACAAAAACAGACACAAATAGAAAAACACATCCAAACAGTGAAATCATTATAAATTCAAACACTGAGGGTACATCAATATACCTTATAAGATGTTAACTTTATATTATAGGACAGTAGAAAAAAGATTAAAATACCCTCGATCAGCCTTAGTCCCTGATACACATACAGAAAAATCAAACTCCTGGCTTAATGCCTTTAGGAATTATTACAAAAAACACAGCCGAACGGCTGACCATTGACCTTTCCGAAGGTTGCACAGGTCTGAAACTCTGCCCCCGGGATAAGCTTTAGTCCCTGATATACATACGGAAAATTCAGACTCCTGACTCAATGCCTTTAGGAATTATTACAAAAAACACACCCGAATGGCTGACCATTGACCTTTCCGAAGGTTGCACAGGTCTGAAACTTGGCACCCTGGATCAGCCTTAGTCCCTGATATACATACGGAAAAATCAGACTCCTGACTCAATGCCTTTAGGAATTATTACAAAAAACACACCCAAACGGCTGACCTCTGACCTTTCCAAAGGTTTCACGGGTCTGAAATTCGGCACCCTGGATTAGCCTTAGTCCCTGATACACATACGGAAAAATCAGACTCCTGGCTTAATGCCTTTAGGAATTATTACGACAAACACAGCCGAACGGCTGACCATTGACCTTTCCGAAGTTGCACAGGTCTGAAACTCTGCACCCGGGATAAGCCTAAATCCCTGATACACATACGGAAAAATCAGACTCCTGGCTCAATGCCTTTAGGAATTATTACAAAAAACACACCCGAACGGCTGACCTTTGACCTTTCCGAAGGTTGCACAGGTCTGAAACTCGGCACCCTGGATCAGCCTTAGTCCCTGATACATATACGGAAAAATCAGACTCCTGGCTCAATGCCTTTAGGAATTATTACAAAAAACACACCCGAACGGCTGACCATTGACCTTTCCGAAGGTTGCACAGGTCTGAAACTCTGCACCCGGGATAAGCCTAAATCCCTGATACACATACGAAAAAATCAGACTCCTGGCTCAATGCCTTTGGGAATTATTACAAAAAACACACCCGAACGACTGACCTTTGACCTTTCCGAAGGTTGCACAGGTCTGAAACTCGGCACCCTGGATCAGCCAGGAGTCCCTGATACACATACGGAGAAATCAGCATCCGGGCTCATTGCCTTTAGGAATTATTGAAGAAAAGACAGTTTCCCACCTTTCTTACGTTTGAATTTTACAGACTGTGTTTTTGGCAGTTTTTTTTGGCCGGGGGAAAAAAGCCCAAAGTCCTGTGTCCAAAAACTGAAAATCAGGTCATGTCAGACTCTATACAGTCTTAGACCCTTTGGCCAGAGTGGAAGTTTTGGAGGAACTACATTTCTACAGGTCGCAGGAGTGTGAATATTTCATTTGTCGTTTGGGGTCCCAAGACGAGCGGAACGACGAGGGTACATTAGTATGTCTTATAAGATGTTAACTTTATTTGTGAGGTTTATGTTATGGGACAGTAGAAAAATGAAAAAAATCAGAAAACAGCCGTATCCCTGCTGAATGCGCACAAAAACAGAGACAAATAGAAAAACACATACAAACAGTGAAATCATTGCAAAATCAAACACTGGGGGTACCGAAGAATATCTTATACGATGTTAACTTTATTTGTGAGGTTTATGTTATGGGACAGTAGAAAAATGAAAAAAAATCAGAAAACAGTCGTATTCCAGCTGAATGTGCACAAAAACAGAGACAAATAGAAAAACACATCCAAACAGTGAAATCATTGCAAAATCAAACAGTGAAGGTATATAACTATATCTTATGAGATGTTTACTTTATTTGTGAGGTTTATGTTATGGGACAATAAAAAAATGAAAAAAATCAGAAAACAGCCATACCCCTGCTGAATGCACACAAAAACAGAGACAAATAGAAAAACACATCCAAACAGTGAAATCATTGCAAAATCAAACAATGGAGGTATATAACTATATCTTATGAGATGTTTACTTTATTTGGGAAATTTATGTTATGGGACAATAAAAAAATGAAAAAAATCAGAAAACAGCCATACCCCTGCTGAATGCACACAAAAACAGAGACAAATAGAAAAACACATCAGAATCAGAATCAGAAGAGCTTTATTGCCAAGTACGATTTGCACATACAAGGAATTTGTTCTGGTGTCATCGGTGCATAACAAGCATACAAAATTTTAATATACACAGTATATAAATGTTTTCTTAAAGAGATGAAAAGAGCACTACAGAAAGAGCAGTACAGCTGGGCAGAAGTGAGTAACAGTGAAATATTCACCAGGTGCAAAAGTTCACAGTAATGACGTTAATGTAACGCATAAAAAAGATGTAATGATAATGTGACATGTAGAGGCAGAGGAGGAGTGTGAGGAGTGGAGGAGGAGTGTGAGGAGTTTTTTTTTTTCCAAACAGTGAAATCATTGCAAAATCAAACAATGGAGGTATATAACTATATCTTATAAGATTTTAACTTTATTTGTGAGGTTTATGTTATGGGACAGTAGAAAAATGAAAAAAATCAGAAAACAGCCGTATCCCTGCTGAATGCGCACAAAAACAGAGACAAATAGAAAAACACATACAAACAGTGAAATCATTGCAAAATTAAACACTGGGGGTACTGAAGAATATCTTATAAGATGTTAACTTTATTTGTGAGGTTTATGTTATGGGACAGTAGAAAAATGAAAAAAATCAGAAAACAGCCGTATCCCTGCTGAATGCGCACAAAAACAGACACAAATAGAAAAACACATCCAAACAGTGAAATCATTATAAATTCAAACACTGAGGGTACATTGATATACCTTATAAGATGTTAACTTCATATTATAGGACAGTAGAAAAAAGATTATAATACCCTCGATCAGCCTTAGTCCCTGATACACATACAGAAAAATCAAACTCCTGGCTTAATGCCTTGAGGAATTATTACAAAAAACACACCCTTTGACCTTTCCAAAGGTTGCACGGGTCTGAAACTCGGCACCCTAGATACGGAAAAATCAGACTTCTGGCTTAATGCCTTTAGGAATTATTACAAAAAACACACCCGAACGGCTGACCTTTGACCTTTCCGAAAGTTGCACAGGTCTGAAACTCGGCACCCTAGATCAGCTTTAGTCCCTGATACACATACGGAAAAATCAGACTCCTGGCTCAATGCCTTTAGGAATTATTACAAAAAACACACCCGAACGGCTGACCATTGACCTTTCCGAAGGTTGCACAGGTCTAAAACTCGGCACCCTGGATTAGCCTTAGTCGCTGATACACATACGGAAAAATCAGACTCCTGGCTCAATGCCTTTAGGAATTATTACAAAAAACACACCCGAACGGCTGACCTTTGACCTTTCCAAAGGTTGCACAGGTCTGAAACTCTGCACCCGGGATAAGCCTAAATCCCTGATACACATACGGAAAAATCAGACTCCTGGCTCAATGCCTATAGGAATTATTACAAAAAACACACCCGAACGGCTGACCATTGACCTTTCCGAAGGTTGCACAGGTCTGAAACTCGGCACCCTGGATCAGCCTTAGTCCCTGATACACATACGGAAAAATCAGACTCCTGGCTCAATGCCTTTAGGAATTATTACAAAAAACACACCCGAACGGCTGACCTTTGACCTTTCCGAAGGTTGCACAGGTCTGAAACTCGGCACCCTGGATCAGCCTTAGTCCCTGATACATATACGGAAAAATCAGACTCCTGGCTCAATGCCTTTAGGAATTATTACAAAAAACACACCCGAACGGCTGACCATTGACCTTTCCGAAGGTTGCACAGGTCTGAAACTCTGCACCCGGGATAAGCCTAAATCCCTGATACACATACGAAAAAATCAGACTCCTGGCTCAATGCCTTTGGGAATTATTACAAAAAACACACCCGAACGACTGACCTTTGACCTTTCCGAAGGTTGCACAGGTCTGAAACTCGGCACCCTGGATCAGCCAGGAGTCCCTGATACACATACGGAGAAATCAGCATCCGGGCTCATTGCCTTTAGGAATTATTGAAGAAAAGACAGTTTCCCACCTTTCTTACGTTTGAATTTTACAGACTGTGTTTTTGGCAGTTTTTTTTGGCCGGGGGAAAAAAGCCCAAAGTCCTGTGTCCAAAAACTGAAAATCAGGTCATGTCAGACTCTATACAGTCTTAGACCCTTTGGCCAGAGTGGAAGTTTTGGAGGAACTACATTTCTACAGGTCGCAGGAGTGTGAATATTTCATTTGTCGTTTGGGGTCCCAAGACGAGCGGAACGACGAGGGTACATTAGTATGTCTTATAAGATGTTAACTTTATTTGTGAGGTTTATGTTATGGGACAGTAGAAAAATGAAAAAAATCAGAAAACAGCCGTATCCCTGCTGAATGCGCACAAAAACAGAGACAAATAGAAAAACACATACAAACAGTGAAATCATTGCAAAATCAAACACTGGGGGTACCGAAGAATATCTTATAAGATGTTAACTTTATTTGTGAGGTTTATGTTATGGGACAGTAGAAAAATTAAAAAAAATCAGAAAACAGTCGTATTCCAGCTGAATGTGCACAAAAACAGAGACAAATAGAAAAACACATCCAAACAGTGAAATCATTGCAAAATCAAACAGTGAAGGTATATAACTATATCTTATGAGATGTTTACTTTATTTGGGAGGTTTATGTTATGGGACAATAAAAAAATGAAAAAAATCAGAAAACAGCCATACCCCTGCTGAATGCACACAAAAACAGAGACAAATAGAAAAACACATCCAAACAGTGAAATCATTGCAAAATCAAACAATGGAGGTATATAACTATATCTTATAAGATTTTAACTTTATTTGTGAGGTTTATGTTATGGGACAGTAGAAAAATGAAAAAAATCAGAAAACAGCTGTATCCCTGCTGAATGCGCACAAAAACAGAGACAAATAGAAAAACACATACAAACAGTGAAATCATTGCAAAATCAAACACTGGGGGTACCGAAGAATATCTTATAAGATGTTTACTTTATTTGTGAGGTTTATGTTATGGGACAGTAGAAAAATGTAAAAAAATCAGAAAACAGCCGTATCCCTGCTGAATGCGCACAAAAACAGACACAAATAGAAAAACACATCCAAACAGTGAAATCATTATAAATTCAAACACTGAGGGTACATCAATATACCTTATAAGATGTTAACTTTATATTATAGGACAGTAGAAAAAAGATTAAAATACCCTCGATCAGCCTTAGTCCCTGATACACATACGGAAAAATCAGACTCCTGGCTTAATGCCTTTAGGAATTATTACAAAAAACACACCCGAACGGCTGACCATTGACCTTTCCGAAGGTTGCACAGGTCTGAAACTCTGCACCCGGGATAAGCCTAAATCCCTGATACACATACGGAAAAATCAGACTCCTGGCTCAATGCCTTTGGGAATTATTACAAAAAACACACCCGAACGACTGACCTTTGACCTTTCCGAAGGTTGCACAGGTCTGAAACTCGGCACCCTGGATCAGCCAGGAGTCCCTGATACACATACGGAGAAATCAGCATCCGGGCTCATTGCCTTTAGGAATTATTGAAGAAAAGACAGTTTCCCACCTTTCTTACGTTTGAATTTTACAGACTGTGTTTTTGGCAGTTTTTTTTGGCCGGGGGAAAAAAGCCCAAAGTCCTGTGTCCAAAAACTGAAAATCAGGTCATGTCAGACTCTATACAGTCTTAGACCCTTTGGCCAGAGTGGAAGTTTTGGAGGAACTACATTTCTACAGGTCGCAGGAGTGTGAATATTTCATTTGTCGTTTGGGGTCCCAAGACGAGCGGAACGACGAGGGTACATTAGTATGTCTTATAAGATGTTAACTTTATTTGTGAGGTTTATGTTATGGGACAGTAGAAAAATGAAAAAAATCAGAAAACAGCCGTATCCCTGCTGAATGCGCACAAAAACAGAGACAAATAGAAAAACACATACAAACAGTGAAATCATTGCAAAATCAAACACTGGGGGTACCGAAGAATATCTTATAAGATGTTAACTTTATTTGTGAGGTTTATGTTATGGGACAGTAGAAAAATTAAAAAAAATCAGAAAACAGTCGTATTCCAGCTGAATGTGCACAAAAACAGAGACAAATAGAAAAACACATCCAAACAGTGAAATCATTGCAAAATCAAACAGTGAAGGTATATAACTATATCTTATGAGATGTTTACTTTATTTGGGAGGTTTATGTTATGGGACAATAAAAAAATGAAAAAAATCAGAAAACAGCCATACCCCTGCTGAATGCACACAAAAACAGAGACAAATAGAAAAACACATCCAAACAGTGAAATCATTGCAAAATCAAACAATGGAGGTATATAACTATATCTTATAAGATTTTAACTTTATTTGTGAGGTTTATGTTATGGGACAGTAGAAAAATGAAAAAAATCAGAAAACAGCTGTATCCCTGCTGAATGCGCACAAAAACAGAGACAAATAGAAAAACACATACAAACAGTGAAATCATTGCAAAATCAAACACTGGGGGTACCGAAGAATATCTTATAAGATGTTTACTTTATTTGTGAGGTTTATGTTATGGGACAGTAGAAAAATGTAAAAAAATCAGAAAACAGCCGTATCCCTGCTGAATGCGCACAAAAACAGACACAAATAGAAAAACACATCCAAACAGTGAAATCATTATAAATTCAAACACTGAGGGTACATCAATATACCTTATAAGATGTTAACTTTATATTATAGGACAGTAGAAAAAAGATTAAAATACCCTCGATCAGCCTTAGTCCCTGATACACATACGGAAAAATCAGACTCCTGGCTTAATGCCTTTAGGAATTATTACAAAAAACACACCCGAACGGCTGACCATTGACCTTTCCGAAGGTTGCACAGGTCTGAAACTCTGCACCCGGGATAAGCCTAAATCCCTGATACACATACGGAAAAATCAGACTCCTGGCTCAATGCCTTTGGGAATTATTACAAAAAACACACCCGAACGACTGACCTTTGACCTTTCCGAAGGTTGCACAGGTCTGAAACTCGGCACCCTGGATCAGCCAGGAGTCCCTGATACACATACGGAGAAATCAGCATCCGGGCTCAGTGCCTTTAGGAATTATTGAAGAAAAGACAGTTTCCCACCTTTCTTACGTTTGAATTTTACAGACTGTGTTTTTGGCAGTTTTTTTTGGCCGGGGGAAAGAAGCCCAAAGTCCTGTGTCCAAAAACTGAAAATCAGGTCATGTCAGACTCTATACAGTCTTAGACCCTTTGGCCGGAGTGGAAGTTTTGGAGGAACTACATTTCTACAGGTCGCAGGAGTGTGAATATTTCATTTGTCGTTTGGGGTCCCAAGACGAGCGGAACGACGAGGGTACATTAGTATGTCTTATAAGATGTTAACTTTATTTGTGAGGTTTATGTTATGGGACAGTAGAAAAATGAAAAAAATCAGAAAACAGCCGTATCCCTGCTGAATGCGCACAAAAACAGAGACAAATAGAAAAACACATACAAACAGTGAAATCATTGCAAAATCAAACACTGGGGGTACCGAAGAATATCTTATAAGATGTTAACTTTATTTGTGAGGTTTATGTTATGGGACAGTAGAAAAATGAAAAAAAATCAGAAAACAGTCGTATTCCAGCTGAATGTGCACAAAAACAGAGACAAATAGAAAAACACATCCAAACAGTGAAATCATTGCAAAATCAAACAGTGAAGGTATATAACTATATCTTATGAGATGTTTACTTTATTTGGGAGGTTTATGTTATGGGACAATAAAAAAATGAAAAAAATCAGAAAACAGCCATACCCCTGCTGAATGCACACAAAAACAGAGACAAATAGAAAAACACATCCAAACAGTGAAATCATTGCAAAATCAAACAATGGAGGTATATAACTATATCTTATAAGATTTTAACTTTATTTGTGAGGTTTATGTTATGGGACAGTAGAAAAATGAAAAAAATCAGAAAACAGCCGTATCCCTGCTGAATGCGCACAAAAACAGAGACAAATAGAAAAACACATACAAACAGTGAAATCATTGCAAAATTAAACACTGGGGGTACCGAAGAATATCTTATAAGATGTTAACTTTATTTGTGAGGTTTATGTTATGGGACAGTAGAAAAATGAAAAAAATCAGAAAACAGCCGTATCCCTGCTGAATGCGCACAAAAACAGACACAAATAGAAAAACACATCCAAACAGTGAAATCATTATAAATTCAAACACTGAGGGTACATCGATATACCTTATAAGATGTTAACTTCATATTATAGGACAGTAGAAAAAAGATTATAATACCCTCGATCAGCCTTAGTCCCTGATACACATACAGAAAAATCAAACTCCTGGCTTAATGCCTTGAGGAATTATTACAAAAAACACACCCGAACGGCTGACCATTGACCTTTCCGAAGGTTGCACAGGTCTGAAACTCTGCACCCGGGATAAGCCTAAATCCCTGATACACATACGGAAAAATCAGACTCCTGGCTCAATGCCTTTGGGAATTATTACAAAAAACACACCCGAACGACTGACCTTTGACCTTTCCGAAGGTTGCACAGGTCTGAAACTCGGCACCCTGGATCAGCCAGGAGTCCCTGATACACATACGGAGAAATCAGCATCCGGGCTCAGTGCCTTTAGGAATTATTGAAGAAAAGACAGTTTCCCACCTTTCTTACGTTTGAATTTTACAGACTGTGTTTTTGGCAGTTTTTTTTGGCCGGGGGAAAGAAGCCCAAAGTCCTGTGTCCAAAAACTGAAAATCAGGTCATGTCAGACTCTATACAGTCTTAGACCCTTTGGCCGGAGTGGAAGTTTTGGAGGAACTACATTTCTACAGGTCGCAGGAGTGTGAATATTTCATTTGTCGTTTGGGGTCCCAAGACGAGCGGAACGACGAGGGTACATTAGTATGTCTTATAAGATGTTAACTTTATTTGTGAGGTTTATGTTATGGGACAGTAGAAAAATGAAAAAAATCAGAAAACAGCCGTATCCCTGCTGAATGCGCACAAAACCAGAGACAAATAGAAAAACACATACAAACAGTGAAATCATTGCAAAATCAAACACTGGGGGTACCGAAGAATATCTTATAAGATGTTAACTTTATTTGTGAGGTTTATGTTATGGGACAGTAGAAAAATGAAAAAAAATCAGAAAACAGTCGTATTCCAGCTGAATGCGCACAAAAACAGACAAAAATAGAAAAACACATTCAAACAGTGAAATCATTGCAAAATCAAACAGTGAAGGTATATAACTATATCTTATGAGATGTTTACTTTATTTGGGAGGTTTATGTTATGGGACAATAAAAAAATGAAAAAAATCAGAAAACAGCCATACCCCTGCTGAATGCACACAAAAACAGAGACAAATAGAAAAACACATCCAAACAGTGAAATCATTGCAAAATCAAACAATGGAGGTATATAACTATATCTTATAAGATTTTAACTTTATTTGTGAGGTTTATGTTATGGGACAGTAGAAAAATGAAAAAAATCAGAAAACAGCCGTATCCCTGCTGAATGCGCACAAAAACAGAGACAAATAGAAAAACACATACAAACAGTGAAATCATTGCAAAATTAAACACTGGGGGTACCGAAGAATATCTTATAAGATGTTAACTTTATTTGTGAGGTTTATGTTATGGGACAGTAGAAAAATGAAAAAAATCAGAAAACAGCCGTATCCCTGCTGAATGCGCACAAAAACAGACACAAATAGAAAAACACATCCAAACAGTGAAATCATTATAAATTCAAACACTGAGGGTACATCGATATACCTTATAAGATGTTAACTTCATATTATAGGACAGTAGAAAAAAGATTATAATACCCTCGATCAGCCTTAGTCCCTGATACACATACAGAAAAATCAAACTCCTGGCTTAATGCCTTGAGGAATTATTACAAAAAACACACCCTTTGACCTTTCCAAAGGTTGCACGGGTCTGAAACTCTGCACCCTAGATACGGAAAAATCAGACTTCTGGCTTAATGCCTTTAGGAATTATTACAAAAAACACACCCGAACGGCTGACCTTTGACCTTTCCGAAAGTTGCACAGGTCTGAAACTCGGCACCCTAGATCAGCCTTAGTCCCTGATACACATACGGAAAAATCAGACTCCTGGCTCAATGCCTTTACGAATTATTACAAAAAACACACCCGAACGGCTGACCATTGACCTTTCCGAAGGTTGCACAGGTCTGAAACTCGGCACCCTGGATCAGCCTTAGTCCCTGATACACATACGGAACAATCAGACTCCTGGCTCAATGCCTTTAGGAATTATTACAAAAAACACACCCGAACGGCTGACCTTTGACCTTTCCGAAGGTTGCACAGGTCTGAAACTCGGCACCCTGGATCAGCCTTAGTCCCTGATACATATACAGAAAAATCAGACTCCTGGCTCAATGCCTTTAGGAATTATTACAAAAAACACACCCGAACGGCTGACCATTGACCTTTCCGAAGGTTGCACAGGTCTGAAACTCTGCACCCGGGATAAGCCTAAATCCCTGATACACATACGGAAAAATCAGACTCCTGGCTCAATGCCTTTGGGAATTATTACAAAAAACATACCCGAACGACTGACCTTTGACCTTTCCGAAGGTTGCACAGGTCTGAAACTCGGCACCCTGGATCAGCCAGGAGTCCCTGATACACATACGGAGAAATCAGCATCCGGGCTCATTGCCTTTAGGAATTATTGAAGAAAAGACAGTTTCCCACCTTTCTTTCGTTTGAATTTTACAGACTGTGTTTTTGGCAGTTTTTTTTGGCCGGGGGAAAAAAGCCCAAAGTCCTGTGTCCAAAAACTGAAAATCAGGTCATGTCAGACTCTATACAGTCTTAGACCCTTTGGTCAGAGTGAAAGTTTTGGAGTAACTACATTTCTACAGGTCGCAGGAGTGTGAATATTTCATATGTCGTTTGGGGTCCCAAGACGAGCGGAACGACGAGGGTAGATTAGTATATCTTATAAGATGTTAACTTTATTTGTGAGGTTTATGTTATGGGACAGTAGAAAAATGAAAAAAAATCAGAAAACAGTCGTATTCCAGCTGAATGCACACAAAAACAGAGACAAATAGAAAAACACATCCAAACAGTGAAATCATTGCAAAATAAAACACTGAAGGTATATAACTATATCTTTTAAGATGTTAACTTCATTTGTGAGGTTCATGTTATGGGACAGCAGAAACATAAAAAAAATCCGGAAACAGCCTTATCTCAGCTGAATGCGCACACAAACAGACACCAATAGAAAAACACATCCCAACAGTGAAATCTTTGCAAAATTAAACACTGATGGTAAAGAAGTATATCTTATAAGATTTTAAGTTCATTTGTTAGGTTTATATTATGGGAAAGTAGAAAAATGAAAAAAATCCGAAAACAGCCTTATCTCAGCTCAATGGGGCACAAACAGACACCAATAGAAAAACACATCCAAACAGTGAAATCATTGCAAAATCAAACAGTGAGTGTACAGAACTAAATCTTTTAAGATGTTAACTTCATTTGTGAGGTTTATGTAATGGGACAGCAGAAAAATTTAAAAAATCCGGAAACAGCCTTATCTCAGCTGAATGCGCACACAAACAGACAACAATAGAAAAACACTTGCAAACAGTGAAATCATTGCAAAATCAAACACTGAGGGTACAGAAAGTATATCTTTTAAGATGTTAACTTTATTTGTGAGGTTTATGTTATGGGACACAGGACAAACAGAACTTGGGGCTTTTTCCCCCCGGCCAAAAAAGACTGCCAAAAAGACAGTCTGTAAAATTCAAACGTAAAAAAGGTGGGAAACTGTCTTTTCTTCAACAGTTCCTAAAGGCAATGAGCCCGGAGTCTGATTACACGTATGTGTATCAGGGACTAAGGCTCATCCCGGTTGCCGAGTTTTAGACCTGTGCAACCTTCATAAAGGTCATAGGTCAGCCGTTTGGGTGTGTTTATTGTAATAATTCCTAAAGGCATTGGGCCAGGAGTCTGATTTTTCTGTATGTGTATCAAGGACTAAGACTAATCACCGGGTGCAGAGTTTCAGACCCGTGCAACCTTCGGAAAGGTCAATGGTCAGCCGTTCGGGTGTGTTTTTTGTAATAATTCCTATAATATAAAACCCACAAACGAAGTTAACATCTTATAAGATATACTTATGTACCCTCAGTGTTTGATTTTGCAATGATTTCATTGTTTGGATTTGTTTTTGTAGATGTAGATGTGGATGTGTTTTTTGTAATAATTCCTATAATATAAAACCCACAAATTAAGTTAACATCTTATAAGATATACTTATGTACCCTCAGTATTTGATTTTGCAATGATTTCACTGTTTGGATTTGTTTTTCTATTTGTGTGTTTTTGTGCGCATTCAGCAGGGATACGGCTGTTTTCTGATTTTTTTAATTTTCTACTGTCCCATAACATAAACCTCACAAATAAAGTTAACGTCTTATAAGATATACTTCTGTACCCTCAGTGTTTGATTTTGCAATGATTTCACTGTTTGGATATGTTTTTCTATTTGTGTCTGTTTTTGTGCGCATTCAGCTGGGATACGGCTGTTTTCTGATTTTTTTCATTTTTCTACTGTTCCATAACATAAACCTCACAAATAAAGTTAACATCTTATAAGATATAGTCATATACCTTCAGTGTTTGATTTTGCAATGATTTCACTGTTTGGATGTGTTTTTCTATTTGTGTCTTTTTGTGTGCGCATTCAGCTGAGATAATGCTGTTTCCTGATTTTTTTCTTTTTTCAACTGTCCCATAACATAAACATCACAAATAAAGTTAACATCTTATAAGATATACTTCTGTACCCCCAGTGTTTGATTTTGCAATGATTTCACAGTTTGGATGTGTTTTTCTATCGTTGTCTGTTCGTGTGCGCAATACTCTGAGATAAGGCTGTTTTCGGATTTTTACCGTTTTCTTAACAGTTGACCTTTCACAATGGCAGCATTGAGTGTTTTTTCTTTTTTTTTCTGGAGCCTTTAACTCCTCATGTTGACAAAATAATGCAATAATATATGTAGAATATTATCAAACCTCTAATAATGACCACCGTAGGCATGAATGATTGTAAAATGGATTACAGTCAAAATAATATAAGATGACATACAGCATAATATTTTCATGGGGGTTAATTCAATTATTTACCAATAGGGTGGCAGCTAACCAAATGGAAGCATCAGTAGTTTTAATCTCTACTGGCTCTTACCCTGGTCTGGCAGAGCTTCAGAGAATAAATCTCCATGGCAACCTAACTTTATCAATTGATCTTGTTTTGAGCAAAAAAGTCCAGGATACTGGACAGCTTAATCCCTTCTGTGCATGGTCCTCTGATATTTTCAAGCCTCAACTTGCCAGCTCCATGTTTATTTTTATTATATCAGAAAGTATGAGTGTGTGGATGAGCTAACTCATGCTTTTGAAGCATGATGATGGTCGCCACAGCGGTCATCTTCCAGATAGAGATTAGATAGAAAATAAAAACTCTAAACTCAAGGAATTTTGCGAGAACAGGTGAACGTCACATAGTGTACCCTGAGACATTATTGCTCTGGACCATAATCATGAATTGGACTGATAATCTGAAGAGATTACCGGCATTTTGTGAAAAATCCCAGTACGGAAATAAAAGTGCCGGTTCTGTGTACTGGAAAGTACCGGGCCACTTCAAGCACTAGCTAATAATTGTACTGTAATGACAGTGATTGTATTTTCTGTACACTTAATGTCTCTTATGTGATCTTATTCTTCAACAAACAAGTGCACAATATAATTCACTTAGAATTCTAAACAGCACATTGCAATTTCTACAATTATTATCAAAGTATTGATCAGTAATACAGTGAAAATGAGAGGAAATATGAATATTTGCTTTGCAAGTCAATTTAAGGTGTGCGCCCCTAAATGTTTTGCTTGCTCTCCTAAAATGTTCAGTTAGGGGTTACTGTGCTCCTTGTAAAACGTTAGTCTGATGCCCTCCAAACATTGTTCTAAAGGGTTTATGGTCTTAGTTCCTCTTCAGTAGAGCTGCATGTCCACAATGTAAAAAAAACCCTTCTCCACTAACTATGGTTGTTTCCATCCCTTCTCTTCTATTGTTTGTATTGTATTTGTATTGTATTTGTATTTTATGTATTTAGGTGGTCTTATAAATAAAAGGATACATACTGTGAAGCAGCACTGTAATAAGCGACGGCCAGTTGATGAACCCATTAAAATATTCCATAACATGTCATTTAGCAGACACTTTTATCCAAAGCGACTAACAATGGAATTGAGTACAATCAGCCAGGAGCAGAGTCGAACTAGCGACCATTACGACCATGCTGTCTTTCGCACACAGGGTACCGGTCTTAACCACTGAGCCACTCTACCCCCGTATATATGAAATATGTCGTATTAACTTGTGATAGGATGTGGAATTTAAGACCGGTTAAGGTCTTTTTATTTTTTATTTCCCTTTTCATTGCTTAAGCAGGAATGTTGTTGTGACCTATGGCCTTTGTGGACCAAGTGAGGGTGGACCATGGAGGAGAATTTTATCTCTCACCGTATGTGCAAGAAAAACTGACAGCATTAACAAGGGTATTTAAAAGTGTTTCTAAACATTATTTCTCTCAACACCATATGTGATGTGTGTGTGGGTATGTATTTTTCAGTACTTGGACAGTGGAGTGTCTGGGTGGTTGTGTATAGCTCCTGTGTGTCTATATCGATACATGTTACTAGATTATATCAGACAGTGGTCATGAAATTATTTGCATTTCTTTTTCCCACAAAATCTTTTCTGAGTTATATGGCATGTGAAAAGTAAAAGATAATCTTGGAATAACATTAATATTTCCTAAAATGTGTTCCATTGACTGGGCTTGAAACCTAAAAGCAACATAAAACTTTTTTTTAATTCCCTTCTGCTCTGCATTTTTACAGAACCACAGGAAGTGAACAACACTTCCACTGAAGGCCGCCTTGGTTCACCTGGTGGACCAAGAGCTTCTTGATATGGAGGACACCACAGTTTCAAACCTGAGCTGCCAGCATCGGAATCCAACGGTTTATTGATGCTTGGAATTCTCACACAGTTTCAGGTATTTGATCCATTTGAGCAGTTGTATCCCAAACACAAAAATGAATTTCACTTAGCAGGGAGCCTGCTGTGAGGATTACTTCCCCCTTGGCAACACCTCAGGTCCACTTCCTCAGGTCCAACTGAGCATTTTCAAATTCAAAATGTGTGAAGAAAATAATTTCAGTGTAATCAAATCAGTGCATCTGAAAAGTATTCAGATGCACTGGCTTTCATGTAATAACCCTAACCCTAACCCTCATTTATTACACACTTTGTTGTGTTAGAGACTTGATTTAAATAAATAGCATAGCATTAATCGGATTTTACATAATTTAGGCAGCTGACAAAACAATACTGTGAAATTACAGTTGCCTGATAGCCAAGTAAAAGTACTCCATACTACTAGTACATGAAGTATAAGTGGTACTGAGTTCAGTGAAAGTGAAATCATACACTACTAATACAAATTATGGATTTTAAACTTCATCAAAAATGGATGATCACACAGGTCATACAAAACATCTAGCTTATGTTTGATTTGATTTAATTATTTTACATGTAATCACTATAATACGATAGGATTAGGGTTAGTTTTGATAAATTATTTAAGCTTTTTCTTTTTCAGTACATTGTGACTGATGTTGATGAGGTCGAGGTCTTCAGCGTCTGAGGCTGTGTCTTTGACAGTCAGGATGAATTGAGCCCCAAACAAAGTGAAACATTGTGTTTACCTGTAATTGCACCTGTGTAAACAAAACCAGACTTTTGTTTGGGTTCACGTAGAGGGCAAGTCTTTGAAGTCCCTCAAGATGCCCGTTTGTTTTTTTTACTCAAAGGAGTGAATGTGTGTATGAGCCTCTTTGTAGGTGTAGGTGCCTGTGTATCATGTCGAGTTGAACTTGATGTGAGAACAAGAAGTGCCTGGAGTTGCACATACACACACACACACACACACACACACACTCATTCCTAAACCCACATTCACACCATACTATGATATCCCTAAAATACACCCAAATCATTTTAGCTTCAGATATTGATTGAAATGGCCTGCTGTTTGTTATATGATAATGAAAAAGTTGATATTCCCTGACAGTGGTAGATTTATATTACATAAAAATTAACTTCACCTACACCAGATTTCAAGCAATTTGCATCAACACAGCCAAAAAAATCCAAAAGCACAAAGAATGCAGAGGATTAATCTGTAATGTCTTTATTACAAAAAATCTTGGAAGCGAACATTTCTGCCATGCATGTATGGTGAAACAAAGGGGCAGTTTATTTCAACTACTACTGTAGCTTTAAGATAATTATCGACCATCATCACACTCCAGCCAAGCAACGTAGTTCCCCACCACAGCAGCAGCGGATTAATATCCAAAACGTGAACAGGTCTGCTCAGCAGGTGGATGAACATGTAATGGAGTTGCAGCATCAGTCGCTGACCAAGGAATTACTGGGGAAGTTGGTGGAAGAGGGAGGCTCTTCCACCATGTCACAGGAAGATGCTCAAAAATTTAGAGGTAAGTGAAATTGTACATCATTATAATGAGCTAAACAGCAGGCCAGGTGGCTAAAGAGTTGTTGCTAAAATGTGTTCGTTAATTACAGTAACTACGTCTTTTCACTCACTGAAAATACATACATACATGTATTTAAACACACACACGAATTAATCGAAATATAGTTAATAATAATATATGCACAAGTAAATGTTCCATGCTCTTTTTTTTCTTTTTCGCTTTGCTGTTTTTTGCGAAAGTTTAGTGTTTAAATACAATCAGTATCCTATCTCTGAGATATCTCTGAGATGGTGTTGTGTGCGACGTTACACGGGAGCCAGACTTTCTGTCTGAACAGTTCCACTGTGAGAACCGATGTCCTCTCACCCGGACCCGCAGCTGCAAAGCTCCCGTCTTCGCGGAACCGCTTGCTGTGTTTCGGCTGCGTCTTCGGTTGTGAGGGCTGTCGGTCACATCGCTGATCTGTTCAGAGAGCTTCGCTGGTGCTGCTGCTGCAGGTATCCTGTCTATTTAACAAGTAGGCTATACACTAAATCTATCCCTCTATTCTTAAAAATTAAGTCCACTCTGAATGTTGATACAGTGTGGGTGTTGTAATTATTATTATTTTTTTATGACCGTCTTTTCCATTCTTACAACGCACAGTTAACGTGACTGGATTCTGCTTCATTGTAAGAAGGTCTCTTGGCAAATTGGAATATAAATGAAAACATTTTATTAATAGATCAATAGAACACTGAACATTGTTTTCACCATACACTTGAGTATATGGCAGGAATGTTCACTCCCAAGAATTGTTGTCATAAAAGATTAATACTTTTGTCCTGCATCAGTCCTCCTCAAAACTACCAAATATTCAATCATTTCCATATTACAAATGTCCTCTTTTCAAATTAAGAGGGGAGGGAGTACATGTTTTATCTGATGCTACACAAAACTAACAATGCTTCAAAGTTAATATTGTGGGTAATCTTTGACATATTCAAGACAAATCTCCCAGCCACCCAACATTTGTCATATCTGTTGCCAGTACAACCCATGAAATGCTCATTTGTACTTGTCATAAAGTCACTGCAGCTCTGACCTTGTAACCTAAATATGTTTCTGCTCCAAAATCACTTTGTTTCATACATGAGGCTAATGTCTGGCAGATTATACCAATTTTAGCCAATCTTCATCACTAATTTTTATGTTAAATTCTGATTCCCATCTTTCTTTTATGTATTTTGTAGCCATTTTTTATATAGTCCCAATATAATTCTAATTGTGGTTTCTTTGTATTCGTTGATTATGATGATCTGGATCACACTATTCACTTCTCAGGAGGGGTCCATCCTGATCTCTTTGATATAGTAGTCTCTAAGTTGCAGGAATCCACAGAATGAATCATGATTGATTATCTAAATCCTTTTTTTCTGTCATATTTTGGAAACTCTCCAGCTGTCCATCTTTCACCAAAACACACCATGCTGTGATTCCCTTGGTTGTCCACTGTTTAAATACTATATCGTACCTAGTCGGTGTAAAATTGCTATCTTATGCTATTATAATATCATATGCCAATTCAATAAATTAGTGTCTTTCTGTATATTATATTTTTTTATTATGCTGAACCATATTTTGTATGTGAACATCGTGATTGTGTCTATTTGGTTTTGAATCTTCTTGTATGTTTCTTTATCCCCAATTATATTCTGTACTGGGTTTTCTCCAAACTCTTTTTCTATTTCATTTCACTGTGTCTGGTTTGCACCAACCTACAATATATCTCAATTTGGCCGCATGGTAGTATTCCTTTAATTTTGGAAGTCTCATCCCTCCTTCTTCTTTTGGCAGCTGGAGAGTTTCCAGTCTTATTGTGGGTCTTTTGCCACCTTAACTAAACTTTGATATAACTTTATTCCAGCTCATAAATTGGGGTTTGGGGGACCTCTACTGGTAGGGCTTGGAATAGGTATAAGGGAGTCGGCAGCACCCCGCTGCACCCGCAGGCTGTAGCAGAGAGCCACCCTTAAAGCAACAACTTTGGCTCTTTCTCTCCCACACCTGAATTCCCCGCTCCAGAGCCTGATGATGATCATGAAACACCTTTTGTAGAGGTAGAGAAAAATAAAAGAAAAGCTTGTAGTATAAGTTATAAAATGACGACAAACCCACACCATAGCTTCCCCCCAAACATTTATGTGCTTCCCCAAAGTTTCATCTTGGAATGCCCATGGCATCCAATCAAATTCTTTTAGAGCCCAACAAATTAAATTCTTGTTGAAAACTGACTTTGACATATTATGTTGGCAAGAACTGAGACGGAACACAAGTAAAGAGTATAACGGTATCCAGCATGTGGAACAAAGGTCTAAGTGTAATTTCTATTGGCGAAAGTAAAGCTGATGGTGTGGGGATCTTTTTTAAAACTGGTGATGTCACTATTATTCGTAAAACGAATGAATTCCTAATTTAATTCCTTGTAGATTGCTCATGTTGGATTGCTTTTACCGAGGAGAAAAAATACGAATGATACACGTGTACACCTCTCATGAGAGAACAAACATTTTTCAACTTTTTAAAAGACTTAAAGAACCGCTATTGGTCAGAT